>NC_041392.1:124719556-124740666 GCF_002162155.2 Triticum dicoccoides | reverse complement strand
GGGGGGTCGGCGGCGGCGGTTGAGTAGGGGAATCGAGGGTGCGGGGGGTCGGCGGCGGCGGCCGGTGGACCGGGGGGTGCTCGGCGGTGAGGGGGACCGGATCTGGCGAGGTGGGATAGCGATCGAGATGGAGGGGGATCGAGATCGAGTGTCCATGAAATTTAAAAATATTCATGATAGTTCAAAAAGTGCCCATGAAATACAATCGAGAAATGAAGGCTACGATTTAAATACAATCGATCTTAGCTAGCTATCTGTTCACAATCTTCTTGCCCTTCTTTTTCGCAAATGGAGTTCTTCTGTGGAACGGACGTCCTTTAGGTAGGGTGGTCCTGCTTCTTCTTGTGGTGTATGCTGCTACTTCATCATCGTCGTCATGTTCGATCCTCGGGTCGCCGTACTTGTCGAAGTCTTGCTCATTGGCTACTCCATCCATTCCGATGATCTTCCTTTTGCCTCTCATCATGACAACACGACTGGGCTTTGACGGGTCGGTAATGAAGAAGCATTGGTCCACTTGGGAAGCCAGTACCCATGGCTCATTTTTCGTGGTGACGTTTGCGCCCGCGGTCTTGGATTTGGCTTCGGGTATAACCATGGTGGTGAAATACCGGTCTTCTTTTAGGACGCTCTTGGCCCATATGACACGGAACATCGGGACCTTCTCTCCAGCGTAGCTCAGCTCCCAGATCTCCTTGATCCTTCCGTAGTATCTATCCTTGTCATTACCGGTGTAGGATTCCATCGTTACCCCGGAGTTCTGATAACCATCGCTCTTCATGTCCTTGGCCTCGGTGTAGAATGTGTAGCCGTTGATATCGTACTCCTCATAGGTCATCAGGTTGTGCTCGGCGCCCTGTGAGAAGGCGAATATGAGTTGTTCTTCCGTGGAAGAATCCTCATGTAAAGGGTACGACAGAAGCTTCTGCTTGAACCAACGCGTGAAACATGAGTTGTGCTCTTTGAGTATATCTCCGTCCGTCCTCTGTTGGCCTCGGTCATTGTACGTCTTCTTAATAAAGGTTTTGTGCTGTACCACCCAAGGATCGACCATGTCTATGTGTTGTAGCGCGACTAGGTTTTCTCTTTCAAAGTCGGCGAGTCGACCCTCGAAGTCGACATACATTTCGCGACGACCCTCACGGTGACCCCATCCAGCGAGCCTACCGAGGTGCCTGTTGACAGGCAGACCAACGGGGTTCTCGATGCCTAGATAATTCGTGTAGTAGGAGATGCACTCTTCGGTCAGAAAGCCCCTGGCTATGCTTCCCTCTGGACGTGACATGTTGCGAACGTATCCTTTGATGACACCATTCATCCTTTCGAACGGCATCATGCTGTGCAGGAACGTCGGCCCGAGTTGGATGATATCGTCCACGATATGGACCAGCAGATGCACCATAACGTCGAAGAATGCGGGCGGGAAGAACATCTCACGCTCGCATAGTATCACCACGATCTCTTCCTGTAGCCTTTTGAGTTGCCTCACGCCAACAGACTTCCGAGAGATGACGTCGAAAAAGTTGCATAGGCAAAATAGGGTTTCACGGACGTGCGCGTCCATGATCCCACGGATTGCAACTGGAAGTATCTGCGTCATCAGCACGTGACAGTCGTGAGACTTCATCCCGCTGAACTTCAGCTTCGCTGGGTCTAGGTATCTGCTTATCTTCCCCGCGTAACCGTAAGGAAGTTTTACTCCTACGAGGCAGGTGAAAAACTGCTTGATCTCCTCCTGACTTAGAGTGAAGCACGCGGGAGGGTAGTCATTTCCGGTCTTCTTGTCCTTCTTGCCTTTGCGACGACTTTCCGTGTCCTGCTTCGCCTCATCATCATCATCATCATCATCATCATCATATATAGCGTGAAGTTCCTGCCTGATGCCCATTGATTTCAAGTTTGCCATTGCTTTCGTCCCATCTTTGGTCCTCTCTGGCATGTTGAGCAGGGTACCAAGCAGACTCTCGCACACGTTCTTCGTGATATGCATGACATCAAGGCTGTGAGGCACACGGTGGATCTTCCAGTACAGCAAGTCCCAGAAAACAGACCTCCTTTTCCATACCTTCAGCAGCGGCTCTGGCGCCTTTCGCTTCTTTCCCGGCTCTGGCGCCTTTTGCTTCTTTCCCGACAGTGGGCAGTCTTTCCAATTTTTCAACAGCTCGTCTATTTCCTCGCCACTCCACGTACGCGGGCGTCCTCGGGGTTCAGTTTCACCATCGAACATATCCTTGCGTTTTCTCCACGGGTCATCGTCGCGAAGCCACCTTCGATGTCCCATGAACACGGTTTTCGAAGACCCGGGATCTCTATCTAGCTGGCGATACGTTGTGTCATCCATGCACCTGACGCATCCAAAAAATCCGTGGACCACCTGCCCCGCGACATATCCGTAACCGAGATAGTCGTGCACCGTCGTGAGCAGCGCGGCTCTGATAGGGAAATATTCTTTTTCTGCGGCGTCCCACGTATTGGCTGGCGTTTTCCACAGCGTGTCAAGCTCCTCTTCCAGCAGCCCCAGATACAGATTGATGTCGTTCCCTGGTTGTTTCGGTCCTTCAATTAGCATACTCATGTGAATGTACTTCCTCTTCATGCACAACCAGGGGGGAAGGTTGTACATCCACACAAACATAGGCCAAGTGCTATGTGTGCTTCTCTGGCTGCCAAACGGATTGACTCCATCGGTGCTCGCGCCCAGCATGATGTTCCTTGGATTGTTCCCAAATTCTGGGTCTTCGAAGTTCAACGCTTGCCACTGGCTCGCATCCTTAGGGTGACTCAGCATCTTGTCTTTTTTATCTATCTCCGGATCATTTGCGTCATCTTCTCGCTTCTTCTCCTCCCTGTCTGCGTGCCAACGCAGGAGCTTTGCTACCTTAGGGTCCGCGAAATACCGCTGCAGACGAGGAGTGATCGGAAAGTACCACACCACTTTTCGAGGAGCTTTCTTCCTCTTCTTGTATCGAGTGACGCCGCACACCGGACATATGGTAGACTCCGCGTGCTCGTCCCGATAAATGATGCAATTGTTCATGCACACATGGTATTTCACGTGCGGTAAATCCAGAGGAGACACGATTTTCTTCGCCTCCTCCAAACTGGTCAGGCACCTGTTCCCCTCGGGAAGACGTTCGTGCCAGAATGACATGTTCTCGTCGAAGCATGCGTCGGTCATTTTGTGTTTTACCTTCATCTCCAGAGCCATGAGCGTTACTTTCAGGCGGGTATCCTCGGGCCTGCATCCTTCATACAATGGAGTAATCGCGTCTAACTCAAGTTGATCCATCTTGGCTTTCTCTCGGGCGGCAGCTCTTGCGTTATCCGTCTGCTTGAGAAGCAGCTCTTGAATATGAGGGTCCTGCACCCAGCCCATCGATGGTCCAGCGTCGTCTGCTCCGCCGGCATCATCATCTTCATGATCATGCCCGTCGTCTGCTCCGGCATCTTCCTCATCATCATGTCCTGCATCTTCTACATGATGACTGTGTACAGCATCACCGTCGTGATCATCTCCTAGGGATTCTTCGTCTTCTCGCCCGCCCGAGCCACGGTGGTTGTCTTGCTGCCCTTCCTCATTTCTTGCCCGGCCCCCATGGACGACTTCGTAGTCATCTTCATCACCTTGCCACCGATAGCCATCCATGAAACCACGCAAGAGTAGGTGGTCCTGCACCTGCCCGGATTCCGGGTCCGCAATAAGGCTCTTCAGCTTGCATCTTCAACACGGACATCTTATCTCCGTCTCATTCTTTTGAAGCATCTCGGCCTTCCCGGACCTCAAAAACCTATTCACGATGCGTTCGGTCATCATGCGGACCATGGTCGCCTGCGGGGTAGAGCAAAACGATATTTTAGAACCAAGAAAAAATTTGGCATGACTTTCCCTAAAAATAGGACCAAAAAGAATGCTTAATGCCAAAATTCTCGCCGAACCGGAAATGAATCAACATTCCGGCAAAATATTGGCAACTATCGAATTTCAAATACCGGTACACCTCCAAACACAAACACATATGCAACACCACAAACATATGCAACACCACGAACATACATAGATCTAGCTAGGCCATAAAAAGTACATGTGCACATTGTTGTAGGGAGAACAACATAAATATAGTTTCCCCCCTTACTTACCTATCAAAACAAGGTAATTTAACCACTTAAATTGAATGAATCTATGGTGGAAATGAGGTGAAAAAGAGGAGGCACCCGAGACAAGGAGGAGGTGGAGAGAATGAAGTGGGGAGAAAGTGAGTGTGGGTAGGAGAGGCTGTCCAAAATATCTTGTTGCTGCCCACTTACTAATGGTGCACCAACTCTAAATGCGCCATTAGTAATCCAGGTTACTAATGGCGCACCTCCTGGTGGTGCGCCATTAGTAGTTTTGCAAAAAAAATACTAATGGCGCACTGTCCAACAGTGCGCCATTACTAGTTTAAACTAGTAATGGCGCACGGTGGAACAGTGCGCCATTAGTAGTTTTGCAAAAAAGGGAATAAAAAATATAATAAAAAAAACAACATTAGTGGCGCACTTTCCGGCAGGTGCGCCATTACTAGTTACAACTAGTAATGGCGCACTGTGTCTGGATGCGCCATTAGTATGTTTGGACAGACGCACTAGTTAAAAAAAATTGATACTAATGGCGCACCCGGGGCCAGGTGCGCCATTAGTAGTTTCAACTCTAATGGAGTATCAGAAGGTGGTGTGCCATTAGTATATACTAATGGCGCACCGCTTGTCTGGTGCGCCATTAGTGTCAATCCCATCTATAGCCCTTTTTCTCGTAGTGGATAGAATCTTCCAACTCAAATTTTTCTTCATAAGATTGCATCAAAGCATCAACGATATGTTTAGTAAAAGCTTTATTTTGACTATAAGCATGAGGAGAATTTAGCACGGATTGCAACAAGCAAATACAATCTATCAAAGAGAAATTATCATAATTAAATTCCTTGAAATCCAAGATAGTGGGTTCATTGCTATCTAAAGTTTCAATCTCTTCAATCCCACTTTTACCAATTTTTGCATCAAGATCTAAAAACTCCGAATTTTTGGAACGCCTTCTAGGTAAAGGTGGCTCATATTCAGTCCCATCATTATCAAGATTCATATTGCAAAACAAAGATTTAATAGGAGACACATCAATCACTTTTAGATCTTCATCCTTATTATCATGAAAACTAGAAGAACACGCTTTCACAAAGCAATTTTTCTTAGCACGCATCCTAGTGGTCCTTTCTTTGCACTCATCAATGGAAATTATCATGGCTTTGAGAGAATAATTGATATCATGCTTAGGTGGAATAAATCTAAGTTTCAAAGAATCAACATCAAGAGAAATTCTATCAATGTTCCTAGCCAATTCATCAACCTTAAGCAATTTTTCTTCAAGAAAAGCATTGAAATTCTTTTGTGAATTTATAAATCCTTAACACTAATCTCAAATTCAGAGGGCATCTTATTAAAATTTACATAAGAATTGTTGTAGGAATTACCATAATTATTAGAGAAATTACTAGGAAAGTTTTCCATGCCTTTCCTTAATGGAAATTGGAATCTAATATTTCCATCTTTCACGTCAATAATTGCACCAATCGTTCTAACGAAAGGTCTACCAAGAATAATAGGACATGAAGGATTGCAATCTATATAAAGAACAATGAAATATACGGGCACTTAATTCCTATTTTCAACAATAAGAACATCATTAATTCTTCCCATGGGTTTCTTAATGGTGGAATCCGCAAGATGCAAATTTAAAGAACAATCATCAAATTCACGGAAACCTAGCACATCACGCAAAGTTTTTAGAATCGTGGAAACACTAGCACCCAAATCACATAAAGCATAGCATTCATAATCTTTAATATTAATTTTAATAGTAGGTTTCCACTCATCATAAATTTTTCTAGTTCAAGCTTTTCTTCATAGGATTGCATTAAAGCATCAACGATATGTTTAGTAAAAGCTTTATTTTGATTATAAGCATGAGGAGAATTTAACATGGATTGCAATAAGGAAATACAATCTATCAAAGAGCAATTATCATAATTAAATTCCTTGAAATCCAAAATAGTGGGTTCATTGCTATGTAAAGTTTTGACCTCTTCAATCTGACTTTTATCAATTTTTGCATCAAGATCTAAAAACTCTGAATCATTGGGACGCCTTTTAACTAAAGTTGACTCATCTCCAGTCCCATCTTTATAAAGATTCATAATGGAAAACAAAGATTTAATAAAAGACACATCAATTACTTTTAGATCTTCATCGTTATTACCATGAAAACTAGAAGAACACGCTTTCACAAAGCAATCTTTTCTAGCACACATCCTAGCGGTTCTTTCTTTGCACTCATTAATGGAAATTCTCATGGCTTTGAGAGACTCATTGATGTCATGCTTAGGAAAATAAATCTAAGTTTCAAAGAATCAATGTCAAGAGAAATTATAACCACGTTCCTAGCCAACTCATCAATCTTAGGCAATTTTTCTTCAAGCAAAGCATTGAAATTCTTTTGCGAAATCATAAGTTCTTTGACACTAGTATCAAAATCAGACGGCATCTTATGAAAATTCCCATAAGAGTTGTTGTAGGAATTACCATAATTATTAGACGAATTACTAGGAAACGACCTAGAATTAAAATTTCCTCTATACGCGTTGTTACGAAATTGTTCCTACCAACAAAATTCACATCCATAGATTCATTATTATTCTTAATCAAAGTGGAAAAATACATATCATTAAGATTAGAAGAAACACTTTTATTAGCAAATAATTTCATAAGTTCATCCATCTTTCCACTCAAAACATTAATCTCTTCAATCGCATGAACCTTTTTACTAGTGGATCTTTCAGTGCGCCATTCAGCATAATTAACCATAATATTGTCTAGGAGTTTAGTAGCTTCTCCTAACGTGATTTCCATAAAAGTGCCTCCCGCGGCCGAATCTAATAGATTTCTAGAAGCAAAATTCAATTCGGCATAAATTTTTTGTATAATCATCCACAAATTGAAACCATGTGTAGGGCAATTATGTATCATTAATTTCATCCTCTCCCAAGCTTGAGTAACATGCTCATGATCAAGTTGCTTAAAATTCATAATATCATTGCTAAAGGAGATGATCTTAGCGGGAGGAAAATACTTAGAGATAAAAGAATCTTTGCACTTATTCCATGAGTCAATACTATTTTGAGGCAAAGAAGAGAACCAAGTTTTAGCACAATCTCTAAGAGAAAACGGAAATAGCTTCAATTTAACAATATCATTATCCACATCTTTCTTGTTTTGTATATCACACAAATCAACAAAGTTGTTTAGATGGGTAGCGGCATCTTCACTAGGAAGGACGGAAAATTGATCTTTCATAAGAAGATTCAATAAAGCGGTATTAAATTCACAAGATTTAGCATTGGTAGTAGGAGGAATTGGAGTGCTAATAAAATCATTGTTGTTGGTATTGAAAACTCACACAGTTTAGTATTATCTTGAGCCATCGTGACCAAAAAACAAACCAACACACAAGCACACAAGAAGCAGGTGAAAAGAGATGAACGGAAAAGGGCGAAGAAAAGGCAAAGGTTTTCAAAAATCGGTTTAGAAGTGGGGGAGAGGAAAACGAGAGGTAAATGGAAAATAATGTAATGCGAGGGAGAAGAGTTTATGATGGGTACTTGGTATGTCTTGACTTGGCGTAGATCTCCCCGGCAACGGCGCCAGAAATCCTTCTTGCTACCTCTTGAGCATGCCTTGGTTTTCCCTTGAAGAGGAAAGGGTGATGCAGCAAAGTAGCATAAGTATTTCCCTCAGTTTTTGAGAACCAAGGTATCAATCCAGTAGGAGACAACACACATGTCACCTAGTACCTGCACAAACAATCAAGAACCTCGCAACCAACGCGATAAAGAGGTTGTTAATCCCTTCACGGTCACTTGCGAAAGTGAGATCTGATAGGGATAGTAAGATAAATATTTTTCGGATTTTGATGTATAGATTGGAAAGTAAAGATTGCAAAATAATAAACGAGATGCAATATAATAAGAAAAAGACCCGAGGGCCATAGGTTTCACTAGTGGCTTCTCTCATGATAGCATCTATTACGGTGGGTGAACAAATTACTACCGAGCAATTGATAGAAAAGTGCATAGTTATGAAGACATCTAAGGCAATGATCATGAATATAGGCATCACGTCCGTGTCAAGTAGATCGAAACGATTCTGCATCTACTACTATTACTCCACGCATCGACCGCTATCCAGCATGCATCTAGAGTATTAAGTTCATAAGAATGGAGTAACGCATTAGGCAAGATGACATGATGTAGAGGGATAAACTCAAGCAATATGATATAAACCCCATCTTTTTATCCTCAATGGCAACAATAAAATACGTGCCTTGCTGCCCCTATTGTCACTGGGAAAGGACACGCAAGATTGAACCCAAAGCTAAGCACTTATCCCATTGCAAGAAAGATCAATCTAGTAGGCCAAACTAAACCGATAATTCGAAGAGACTTGCAAAGATATCAAATCATGCATATAAGAATTCAGAGAAGAACCAAATAATATTCATAGATAATCAAGTTTATAAACCCACAATTCATCGGATCTCGACAAACACACCGCAAAAGAGTATTACATCGAATAGATCTCCAAGAACATCGAGGAGAACTTTGTATTGAAGACCAAAGAGAGAGAAGAAGCCATCTTGCTAATAACTATGGACCCGAAGGTCCGTGGTAAACTACTCACGCTTCATTAGCGAGGCTATGGTGTTGATGTAGAAGCCCTCCGTGATCGATCCCCCCTACGGCAGATCACCGGAAAAGGCCCCAAGATGGGATCTCATGGGTATAGAAGGTTGCGGCGGTGGCAAAGTGGTTTCGTGGCTCCCCTGATGTTTCTAGGATATAAGGGTATATATAGGCGAAAGAAGTACGTCGGTGGAGCTCCATGGGGCCCACGAGGGTGGGGGGTGCGCCTACCCCCCTGGGCGCGCCCTCATGCCTCGTGGCTGCCTCATGGAGTTCCAGACGTCAACTCCAAGTCTTTTGGTTTGCTTTCGGTCCAAGAAAGATCATCGCGAAGGTTTCATTCTGTTTGGATTCTGTTTGGTATTCCTTTTTTGTGAAACACTGAAATAGGCAAAAGAACAGAAACTGGCACTTGGCCTCCGGTTAATAGGTTAGTCCCAAAAATAATATAAAAGACCATATTAAAGCCCATTAAACATCCAAAATAGATAATATAATAGCATGGAAGAATCAAAAATTATAGATACATTGGAGACGTATCAGCGGTCGATGTGTCGAGTAATAGTAGTAGATGTATGTGATACGTCTCCAATGTATCTATAATTTATGAAGTATTCATGCTGTTATTTTATCATTCTTTGATGTTTTACAATCATTTTATAGCAACTTTATATAATTTTTGGGACTAACCTGTTGACCCAGTGCTAGTAGCTGTTTTTGCCTGTTTTTTACATCGCAGGAAATCAATATCAAACGGAGTTCAAACACCGCAGAACTTTTGGTGGATTTTTTTATGGACCAGAAGACCACCAATGGGCAAGGGAAGCACCTCGGGGTGCCCCGAGGGAGGCACAACCCACCAGGGCGTGCCTGGGGGCCCAAGCGCGCCCTCAGTGGCCTCCCGCACCCCCTCTTTACCCTATAAATTCACAAATATCTCAAAAACCCTCGCGGTTAACCTATATCAGAAGTTCCGCCGCCACAGGCCTCTGTAGCCACCGAAAACCAGTATAGACCCCGTTCCGGCACTCTGCCGTAGGGGGGAATCATCACCGGTGGCCATCTTCATTATCTCGGCGGCCACCACGATGAGGAGGGAGTAGTCCACCCTCGGGGCTGAGGGTTTGTACCAGTAGCTATGTGTTTAATATCTCTCTCTCTCTCTCTCTCTCGTGTTCTTGAGATGTCACGATCTTGATGTATCGTCGGCTTTGTTAATATAGTCGGATCATATGGTGTTTTCCCCTCTTTGTCTTATTGTGATGAATTAAGATTTCCCTTTGAGATTTCGTTTTATAGGATTGAATACTTTTATGGATTTAAGAGCACTTGATATATGTCTTGCATATGAATACTCGTGGTGACAATGGGGGTATCATATTGATTCACTTGATATGTGTTTTGGCACTCAACTCGCGGATTCCCGAGGTGACATTGGGGTAATCTACGCATAGGGGTTGATGCACGGTCTTGTCTTTGTTTCTTCGATAGAAATCTTGGGGCACTCTTTGAGGTTCTTTGTGTTGGATTGAATACTATGAATCTTAAATTATTTGGTGTTATTTTAGTACTAACTCTTCGATAGTTCGATCGGAAAGAATAGCTTTGACGTGGTTTCATACCCTACAAACCATTTCTTCTTATGTTCTCCGCTAGATAATAACTTTGGAGTGATTCTTCATTGCACATTGAGGGATGGTTATGTGATCCAATTATATTAGCATTGTTGGGAGATTGCACTAGCGGAAGTACAGACCCTAGGCCGCATTTTCAAGCATTGCAATATCATTTGTGCTCCGTTTTATCAATTGCCGTCTTGCTGTTTTTTATTGCTCCTATTGCAAAAATCAATATCTACTATCCATACTACACTTTTATTACCATCTCTTCGCTGAACTAGTGCACCTATACAATTTGCCATTGTATTCGGTGTGTTGGGGACACAAGAGACTTTTTATTATTTGGTTACAGGGTTGTTTGAGAGAGACTATCTTCATCCTACGCCTCCCATAGATTGATAAACCTTAGATCATCCACTTGAGGGAAAATTTCTACTGTCCTACAGAACTCTGCGCTTGGAGGCCCAACACGTGTCTACAAGAATAAAGTTGCGTAGCAGACATCAAGCTCTTTTCTGGCATCGTTACCGGGGAGGTTAGGTAAGCGACACTCACATCCCGTCAACAAAGCTCTTTTCCACCGCCATTGTCGGGGAGGTTAGGAAAGCAGCACTCACATCCCATCAACGAAGCTCTTTTCTAGCGTCGTTGCCGGGGAGGTGATTGCTTGAAGGTATATCTTTAGATCTTGCAATCGAATCTTTTAGTTTCTTGTTTTATCACTATTTTGGTTTATAAAAGAAAACTACATAAAAATGGAATTGAGGTTGCATCATATTATTGATCATCTTTATAATATCTTTCTTGAAAATGATGGATCAGAAAATTGTGCTCAATTGTTAGAAGAAGAACTTAATAAAATGCTTTGCACAAAACATTTGAATGATGAGCATGATTGCAATGTTGTTAGTATGAATTCTTTGAATATCCAAAATGCTAATGATGATTCACAAGTCATGACAAAAATGTTTCTTATAAGCATGTCATTTTTTATGGAGTGCATAAAGTTTGTGAAGACGTGCTTTATAGGGAAGATAGATTTTGTAAGAAGCATAAACATGATAGAACCAATTCTTTGCTCAAAGTGATAGATGAATTTTCTACAAAATTATGTTCTCTTTTTCCTATTAATTGTGAACTTTGCAATAAGGATGGTCATCTTAATTTCCAATGCATGCTTTTTCATGATCGAATCATGTCCAAATATTGCAATAACTTGATCACCCAAGAACTTTATAATGAACTTTGTTTATTTTTCGGGAGTGAAGAATTGACACATAAAAATAGTTGATTTGAAGTATTCATTCTCATGGAGGACATTGAAGCTAAGCTAAAAAATATCTATATGTTTTGCATGGTAAATTGCAATGAGAATGCTTATATTGCCAACTATGGAAAGATGGGAAAACCAATAGAATATAAAAGGAATACTAATGAAAGGTTAAAATTTTCCACTTTCCCTCCTATTGTCTCTCATGATGAAATAGGTGATGAGGAGAGGCTCCCTATTCAACCAATCTCATCAATAAGAAGCTTGAAAAAATTAATTAAACCCACACATGAAGTGGTGAAGAAGAAGAAAAGAAGAAAGAATAGAAGTAAAAAGTTCTCAAGTTTTCGGTAAGATGTTGATATGAGGAGAATAAGGAGTGACATGACCCTAAGCTTGGGGATTCCCAAGGCACTCCAAGGTGATATTCAAGGAATATCTAAGCAACTAAGCTTGGGGATGCCCCGGAAGGCATCCTCTCTTTCGTCTCGATCATTATTGGTAACCTTACTTGGAGCTATGTTTTCATTCATCACATGATATGTGTTTTTCTTGGAGCGTCAATTTATTTTGTTAGGATTTGCTTGTTGTTATTTAGAATAATGTTTTGCATCTTTTATTTCACTAGAAGTGTCATTGATAGCCTTTACTGTGCTTATTTTACAAGTCTACATGTTGCTGTTTGAAAACAGGAACTTTACCGCTGTTGCAAAAATTCCCTAGAAAAGTCAGAGTGTGATAAAATGTTGAAACTTTTTGCAAAATAAGCTCTGATAAATTTTCTACAGTGTGGTATATTTTGATAATCTTTGGAGTTTAATAAATATTGATACTCTTCCATTCTTTACAGATTGTACTGTTTTTGCAGATTCCTGTTATGTTCGCATATGTTTTCTTGTTTAATGATTCTATTTGAGGATAGGAGTATTAAATATGCAGAGGCATTTAGTATGAACTGTTGAATAATAATTTTAGAGAATTGCTACAGTAGAGAATGATAAAGTTTTTGCATTGGTTTATACTAACTTATCTCATGAGTTCTTGTTGAGTTTTGTGTGGATGAAGTTTTTAAGATTTAGGGAAACCATGGTATAAAAGGAATTAAGGAGACACAAAAGCTCAAGCTTGGGAATGCCCAAGGCACCCCAAAATATTATTTCAAGAAGTCTAAAGCATCTAAGCTTGACCGGGCATCCCACCTTTTTTCTTAAACAATTATCGGTTAGTATCGGTTGAGCCTAAGTTTTTGCTTCTTCACATGAGTTGTGTTATCCTTGAAATATCGTTTTATTTTGTTTTTCTTGATGTTTTGATAAAATACTTAGATCCAAAACTTTTAAATAAGAGAGAGATTCCTTGCATAGCTACCTATTTACTTAACTACTCACTTGATCTTCACTTGTATCTTTTTGGAGTAGTTTCTCATTTACTCTTGTGCTTCACTTATATCCTATGAGTAAATTTTTGAATGAAGTGAATATCATGAAGTTGAAATTATATGTTCATATTATGGCTAGTGGAAACTTCACATTGGGTTTAGAAAGTGAAATCTATTGAAGCTTGACAATCACAATATTGGTCATACAAGCAATTCATGAATGATTGTAGAAGCAAGAGAACTTTCATATGCAAATACACTATCTTGGAAATCTTTTGTGATCGTGGGCCCCCATCAAAATATTATATGCCAAAATTGTTGGCGTTGGACGAGGAATACAACATAATGGTTTATGTTTGTTCATATTCACATAGAAGTTATATTGTCATAGATCCTTCAACATGTGGTGCTTGCCCCCCATCTTTGCTAGCCAAAAATTCTGCACCAAGTAGAGATACTACTTGTGCATCCAAAAAACCCTTAAACCCAAATCTTATTTTTAAGAGTCCACCATACCTACCTAGGGATTGAGCAAGATCCCTCAAGTAAGTTGTCATCGGTGCAATAAGGTAATAAAAATTGCTTCTAAAAGTGTGAGATCATTTAGTGTAAGAGAAAATTGAGCGTTGTACAAACTTGTGACGGTGAAGAATAAAAACGACAGACTTCATAATAAAGGTTGCTATCACAAGGGGCAATACAATGTGACGTTCTTTTGCACTAAGGGGTTGAGCATACAAACAAATAAGCGCATGGCAACCTCTCCTTCCCTTTGCAAAGGGCCTATCTTTTACTTTTATATATTTACTTTCAAGCAAAGAGTCAAAGTTTTTCTCTCTATTCCTTTTTGATTTTTCTCTTTTGGCAAGCATCATCTGGTGAGGAAAGATCTAGGCAAATATGTCCAGTTCGATATGGGTACCATGAGTTATTATTGTTGACATCACCCTTGAGGTGAATACGTTGGGAGGCAAACCAATAAGCCCCTATATTTCTATGTGTGCGGTTCAAACGTTTTGCTTATGTGTATGCGGTGCATATTAGCAATCATAGAAGACTATATGATGGTTGAGTATGTGGAGCTCTTACTTAAACTCAGTTGAATAAGTTGAATTATAGTTGCTTGGTGACTGAGAACATAGGTCGTTGAGTTTCAAGAGAATTCATTGTTTGAACCTTAACATGTGAATTGGTTGCTACTTTAACATGAAAAGTTTTATAAAAATGGAGTTTTTGTTTTGATGCTAGGAGAAGTGATTGAAATTGTCATTGATCAAACTTGTGCATTTTGCTAGCATTCACACTTCATAAATTATTTCTTTTATCATTTACCTACTCGAGGACGAGTAGGAATTAAGCTTGGGGATGCTGATACGTCTCCAACGTATCTATAATTTATGAAGTATTCATGCTGTTATTTTATCATTCTTGGATGTTTTAAATCATTTCATAGAAACTTTATATCATTTTTTGGGAGTAACCTATTGACCTAGTGCCCAGTGCCACTTGCTGTTTTTTGCTTGTTCTTTACATTGCAGGGATCAATATCAAACAGAGTCCAAACACTTCGAAACTTTTTGTGGATTTTTTATGGACCAGAAGACCACCGATGGGCCGGAGCAGCACCTAGGGGTGCCCCAAGGGGGGCACAACTCACTAGGGTGCGCCCAGGTGGGTTGTGCCCACCTCGGTGGCCTCCTGCACCCCCTCTTTACCCTATAAATTCACAAATATTCAAAAAAAACTCGGGTTTAACCTAGATCAGAAGTTATGCCGCCGCAGGCTTCTGTAGCCACCGAAAACCGGTGGCCATCTTCATCATCCCGGCGGCCACCACGATGAGGAGGGAGTAGTCCACCCTCAGGGCTGAGGGTTTGTACCAGTAGCTATGTGTTTAATCTCTATCTCTCATGTTCTTGAGATGTCACGATCTTGATGTATCGCAGACTTTGTTAATATAGTCGGATCATATGGTGTTCTTCCCTCTTTATCTTGTTGTGATGAATTGAGTTTTCCCTTTGAGATTTCGTTTTATCGGATTGAATACTTTTATGGATTTGAGAGCACTTGATATATGTCTTGCATATGAATACTCATGGTGGCAATGGGGTATCATATTGATTCACTTGATATGTGTTTTGGCACTCAACTTGTGGATTCCCGAGGTGACATTGGGGTAATCTATGCATAGGGGTTGATGCACATTCTTGTCTTTCTTTCTCCGGTAGAAATCTTGGGGCACTCTTTGAGGTTCTTTGTGCTGGATTGAGTATTATGAATCTGAAATTATTTGGTGTTATT
The DNA here is from genome assembly GCF_002162155.2 of Triticum dicoccoides. Lineage (NCBI taxonomy): Eukaryota > Viridiplantae > Streptophyta > Magnoliopsida > Poales > Poaceae > Triticum > Triticum dicoccoides. The sequence goes on along the minus strand of NC_041392.1, from coordinate 124,725,333 downwards.
TTAGTACGAACTCTCGGATAGATCGATCGGAAAGAATAGCTTCGAGGTGGTTTCGTACCCTACAAATGATTTCTACTTATGTTCTCCGCTAGATAAGAACTTTGGAGTGATTCTTTGTTGCACGTTGAGGGATGGTTATGTGATCCAATTATATTAGCATTGTTGGGAGATTGCACTAGCGAAAGTACGGACCCTAGGCCTCATTTTCAAGCATTGCAATATTGTTTGTGCTCCATTTTATCAATTGTTGACTTGTTGTTTTTTATTGTTCCTGTTGCAAAAATCAATGTCTACTATCCATACTACACTTTTATTACCATCTCTTCACCGAACTAGTGCACCTATACAATTTGCCATTGTATTCGGTGTGTTGGGGACACAAGAGACTTTTTATTATTTGGTTGCAGGGTTGTTTGAGAAAGACTATCTTCCTCCTACACCTCCCACGGATTGAAAAACCTTAGGTCATCCACTTGAGGGAAATTTGCTACTGTGCTACAAAACTCTGTGCTTAGAGGCCCAACACGTGTCTACAAGAATAAAGTTGCATAGTAGACATTAGCAAGTAGGAGTTGGTCTACAAATCTTGGACGTGATGCGTATATACATGATCATTGCCTTGGATATCGTCATGATTATTCACTTTTCTATCAATGGCCCAAGAGTAATTTGTTTACCCATTGTATGCTATTTTCTTGAGAGAAGCCTCTAGTGAAAACAACGGCCCCCGGGTCTATTTTCTATCATATTAAAACCAAAAATAAATTGTTGCACTTTTATTTATTTTTTTGTGTTTTTTCTAGATCTATTTATTAAATCTCATACAATTTAATCTATCTCAGTACCGAGGAGGGATTGACAACCCCTCTTACGTGTTGGGTTGCAAGTATTTGTTATTTGTGTGCAGGTGTTGTTTACATAGTGTTGCTTGGTTCTCCTACTGGATTGATAATCTTGGTTTCATAACTGAGGGAAATACTTACCTTTGTTGTGCTGCATCATCCTCTCCTCTCCGGGGAAATACTAATGCAGATACAAGCAATCACATGCTATGATGGGTGACTGCGAATGCTGTGAGCGATGGTGACAGATGCTATGATCGTCAACACGCCAACGACCATGCTACGAGCGACCACCACGAGGCAACCGACAACAGGGGTACTGTTGTGACTAAATGTTGCAAGTGGTCTTAGAATTGGCTACGAGTGGGTTGGCATTGTGCAAGTGTGCAAGCGTTGACTAGGCGGGGGCGACGCCGAGGTCATCAAGGAGATGGGCAACAGAGTACAACGACAATGATGTTGAAAGGCGGCCGAAGTATGAGAGAAGGAGCTATAGAGGAGAGGCGGGTACGGAAGGAGGAGATGCGGTAGCAGAGGGGCGGTGAGAAGGCAGAGCGAATGCTTTTGAGCGAGGCGCGTTGCATCAAACCGTCTGTGAGGCGACCGCTCAATGATTTCACCGTTCGGCCGATGCTTACTGTCGGTCGCTATATTCTCTATCACGGTAACTCGGTAACTTTTACAAATTTAGGAGTCCATGGCAGCCACATGTAGATCTTTTAGCGGTCACATTTGGAATGTGAAACACGATTATGTTTGGATGGATTAGATATTTGTGGTTGGAGAAGGAATGTGCATGATTTGCTATCCAATCTTGATGTGGTCCACGAATATTAAAATAGTTTAGAGAATCTACAACTGTTGATTGATTCATTCGTTTTGCAGGACACTATCCTCTTGGATGAGGAAAGCAAGGGTGGCTCAACGACAACAAGAAGATCTGCGAGTGCGAGAAGAGAGTTGATTGACTCATTCGTGTATCACCTATGTGTAAATTGTTTAATTTTATTTTTGCATATGTTGAATTATTGAATCATGATCTCTTTTGGTTTGTTTAATTGTTTAATTGATTGTATGATATATGATCTACATGCTTGTGTTTGCATGGAAATGAAGGTTTGAATATGAGGTTGACAAATGAGGGGTAGACCGGCGCTATCTGCGGACACTGACTCTTAATTAGTACTACATATGCCATGATTGATGCTCATTTTTCCTGATTTAGTTTTGCCTACATTTTATATTGACTCGGATGCTATTGGTGGGCTGCCATGGTTTTTTCGTGGTCCGTGGCACATGACAAATCAGATCACAATCATTACAAATGAATCGTTTCTCTTGTCTACCCGGTCTTGCAATCACTGAATAATGCATGACACCATTCTGCAATTGCCTCTACCTTGTATTTGTGATGGAATTGTTATGGAAGAATATTTTCTTAAATTCCTGTCATCTCTTGTCTGCATCCAGCAGAATCAAATTGAACCTGTTGATTCATAACCGCACAAATAATAGCACAATAAACCCTATCCCTTTGGCAAATTTTTGCTCTTTTTTCTTCTAACTCCTGTATTTTACATACAAGTGATGAGACTTGTTCGACTTTGAAGTTGAGCCCTTGGGCCAACTATTTTCAACACTTTAGCCATCTGGTTATTATTATTTTGTCTTTTTTCTTGTAAAAATGACTCAGATGTATTACAGAAGTTCAATACAAAGCATTCTGAACATAATAAAAATTACATTGAGGTCCTTGACCACCAAATTTATTAGTATTGTTTATCCATTATTATTATTTTCTTTCCAGTTGTCTGTTTCAAAATAAATATCCGCTATAGACCCTCAGGTGTTCCTTGCATCATAATAATTGTACATGATTTTGCATTTGTGTGTACTACTTCAGTACTACTATGCAAAACAATATAGCTTTCGTTATTTGCATAAGAATATGCATTTTGCTTGCAAAATCTAGACCATCGGGTTTGTAAGGGGAGGACTCTATGTCAACAGGGAGATTACCTTCATCGTGTTTTTTTTTTCAAATTCTTAGGAAGTTTATTGCATTTGTGATTGGTTGTGATTGTAGTGTCACATACTCCATAAGTAGTATCCACCAAGAAATTAAGCTATGAACTTCTATGCTCTTGCTTATAATTATCAATGTAATTGATATGTAATATTGTAGTCATATTAGTTATTTAAGATTAAGTTTGCTTAAATAAACTAAAACAAACTATGGAAAATACTTGCATATTATGTTCACTGCCTTCTATAACATTGGGAACATAAGTAGTGGAGTCCAGGTCACTGGATACGATTGTAGTTATTCATATCTATCAAAACGGAGTCCATGGTTCACAGCAAGACCGGGTTTCTCGCACATTGTCACAACGTCTACACCACATTTTTGTGTTGATTACCTTCTCAATAATAATAAATATACGGTCTATGTTTTTGTTAGTGGTTGTTCCATCATCTATCACCTTTAAAATATAGTCTAGAGATTTTGTCACATTCTATGTTTAGGCCTAAGCATGGGGTTTGTTCTATCTTCTTTTGCATGAAAAATTGAATACACGGAACTTGTTCCAAAACAAAAACGTTCACCTACAGAGCTACAATTGTGCAACATTAAATTTCCAACAAGAAGAAATCTTGCATCATTTCTTCTTGAGTTGTGCCTTTACTGCTAATTGTTGGGATTATGCCCGCCCTTAGAGGAGTAGAACTTCGACGTTTGAAGTGTTTGAGGATATCATGGAACAATTAAATGTTCCTTTTTTTACATTAAGATTATTATCCTATAGCTTGGGCCATTTGGATTGTCAGAAATAAAGTCTTTAGAGATGGAAATCTAAAATTCTAACTATGAAATGTTCTTTGCACGCATGAACTAGCAATTGTTGGCCATCGAGCTAGAGATTAGCGTGCAACCCAATTTAAAGAATGACATAGAAATAGGAACACTAGAACAATGTTTACTTTTTTCATATCTTTGTAGGTTTCATACAAACTATATGCTAATAACTAGACGTGGAGTTTCTACACCCGGGAGCAAATGCTCCTACTAACTTCCCTTACTAGGGGACATGTTTTTCCTACTAGCTTCCCTTACTAGGGGACATGTGGAGCGTGTGTGAAGCTACATGTGAGTTTTTCTACAAATATAGCTACAGTGTCACGCACGTGTAGCTGAGGGTGGGCTAGGGAGCGGCCCAACTAGCTTGGGTTGCTGTGTGTAAACCTTTTTACGTGCTTGTTGTCGTGGCGGCGCTGGTGAAGGGTGCCTTCTCAGCAGTGACTACTTAGCCACGACCGCTTTGCGTTGGTCAGTGTGTCACCACCTGCCCATGCATGCATATGATGCCATGTGCTCATGTACGCCTCATTGGTCAATGACGCCGCCCATGCACTCTATTTATGCTAGCATGAGTGTAACGCCCCGGATACAACTTTCCATATTTGTACTCCGACTCTTTTCTTTTCCGGAGTTGTGTTGTGAGTTTCCCTTCGTGGTTGGGTTTTGTCCATGTCATGCATTTCATATCATGTCATCATGTGCATCGCATTTGCATACATGCTCATCTCATGCATCCGAGCATTTTTCCCGTTGTCTGTTTTGCAATCCGACACTTCTATGTCCTCCGGCGTCCCCTTTTGCCTCTTTCCATGTGCGGGTGTTAAACTTTCTCGGAATGGACCGAGATTTTCCAAGCGGCCTTGGTACACCACTGGTAGACCGTCTGTCAAGTTTTGTGCCATTTGGAGTTCGTTTGATACTCCAACGGTTAACCGGGGAACCTTAAAGGCATCGTGTGTGTTGCAGCCTAACACCCCTCTAAAGTGGCCCAATAACCCATCCAAACCCCCTCCATCCTCTCGGTCGTTCGATCACAATCGCGTGGTCGAAAACCGCACCTCATTTGGACACTCCTAGCTCCCTCTACATATATAAGCACCTCACCTTCCATATTTCGCGCACTACAAACCCTAGCCCCCTCTCCACCGCGCCACCGGGCATGTCCAACCGCGCCGGACATGTCCGCCGGACATGTCACTCCGACCAATCGCGCGCCGCCACCTCAGCAGAGCCGCCGCTCCTGGCCAGTGGCATCGCGCTACCTATCCCGCGCCCGCCGTCCCTGCCGCCGCGGCCCGCCGGGCCCGCAGCCGGCCCGCGGGGCCCATCCGCCGCCGCCGCCCAAGCCCGTGGGAGCCCGGATCCGCACCGCCGCCTCCTCGCTCCGCCCGCGCCGTCGACGCTCTCCGTTGCCGCCGTGTAACACCCCGGATATGATTTACCTAATATGTAATACAACTCTTGCCGTTTCCGGCGTTGAGTTATTTCATTTTCTCGGGTTCGGGTTTTTGTCTCCGTGCGTTATTGTCGTTGTCATGCATCTCATATCATGTCATCATGTGCATTGCATTTGCATACGTGTTCGTCTCATGCATGCGAGCATTTTCTCCATTGTCTGTTTTGCATTCCGGCGCTCTGTTCTCCTCCGGTGATCATTTCTACCTTTCTTTCGTGTGTGGGGATTAAACATTTCCGGATTGGACCGAGACTTGTCAAGCGGCCTTGGTTTACTATCGGTAGACCGCCTGTCAAGTTTCGTACCATTTGGACTTCGTTTGATGCTCCAACGGTTAACCAAGCGACCAAGAAGGCCTCGTGTGTGTTGCAGCCCAACACCCCTCCAATTTGGCCCAAAACCCACCAAAACCCTCTCCATCATCTAGAGCGTTCGATCACGATCGCGTGGCCGAAAACCGCACCTCATTTGGACACTCCTAGCTCCCTCTATGCCTATAAATACACCACCCTCCCGAAATTCGCGGTTCCCCTCGTCCGAAACCCTAGATCCAGCTCCTCCACGCGGCCGGACACGTCCGCCGCCGCGCCCAGCCAACCACCGAGCGCCACGTGTCCCC
>NC_041392.1:124707264-124719204 GCF_002162155.2 Triticum dicoccoides | reverse complement strand
CCCTGCGCGCCGCCGGCCCGCCGAGCCCGCAGCCGGCCCCCGAGCCCACCGCCAGGCGCGCCGCCCGCGCCGGCGAGCTTCCTGCTCCGGCCGCCGCCCGCCATCGCCGACCTCGCCGCTCCGGCGAGGCACCGCCTGCACCGACGCCACGGCCGCGCCACCACACGCCCCGGCGAGCTCCTCCTCGCCGTCCGGCCCTCTCCGGCCGCCCGCCGCCCTCCTCCTCGCCCGGATCCGCTGGCCGCCGTCGCCTTCGTCAAGTCCGGCGACGAATCCGGCCATCCTCGGCAGCCGCGCCGCTGCTACAGTGCTTCCGGGCCGGATCTAGATCTATTTGGGACGGTTTACTTTTGCCCCGAAACCCTAACTTTTTGTGTTTTTCATCATGTTGTATCTCCGCATCCGTAGCTTCGTTTTGGACATATAGCATATCAAAATGTTCGTCTCAAAGAGCACATCGTTTCATCTCATTGCATAATTGTCATTTTTGCCATGATTAATCTGTGCATGATATGCCCCTGAGCTCTACATGTGTTTTGTTATATGTTTTGCCATCTATCCAGAGGTGCAACCCATGTATTTTTGTGATGTGACTAGCACAAGCTTGCAAAGTGGTGCATTCGTTAATGCTGATTTCAGGGACTTAGTTTTCCACTAAGCCCTTGATCTGTTTATTTCAATATGCCATATGTTCATATTGTTTCCTAGTGATCTGTGCCTCTTTTGAGGATGATCAGTAGGGATGATTTGTTCATATTGTAGTGCTCTATCCATTCATGTCTTTGTTTGCAATTATGGAGCACCCTAGTTTGAGTCAATTGAGCTCTACTTTTGCTATTTCATGAATCTCGGCAGATTGTCTACTTGTTAGCGATTTTGCCGAGGATGTTGTAGTTGATCCGTGCATGCTATGCTATTGTTCTTGCCATGGCTAGCTTGTATAATGTGTATTCTTGATGGGTGTATACTTAGATGGTCATGACTCGCTCTATAGTGAGTGCATCGAGCTCGTAAACATGCCTACTTGATATCTGATTTGCATGCTCCAGTTTTTCACAAAGTCTGTGATCTGATTATGTTTTTGCCATGTTCACATGCTTGCAATGTATTTTCTGATCCCTTTTGGCTCAAGGTCACTAAGGGACTTTTGTTAAGCTCTTTGAGTAGGTGCATGAAATGCTTTACTTTGCCATGTTCAGGCCCTGTAGCATATAGTTTTCATGCTCCAGAGTGTGCTACCTGGTCTGAAATTCCAGACAAGTGTTAATTTCACTAAGTCTGAAATCTGTTTACTAAATGCACTTTTGTCATGCTTGTTTGAACCTGTTAATGGATGAATTGGCCGTAGCTCAGTGTTCATCTTTTGTTAAGAATCATGATTGGATCCCTTCCATGTATTTTGTTGTCATGTTTGGGTGTTGTAGCATGTTTAACTTGTTGCATTTAGATGGCTACTTGCTGTATATCGCAGACCGGTGCCATATTTGAATTGCTTGCCATTTCCAAACCGTGACTCCGATTCCGGCGTTCTTTATATCGTTTTCAAGCGAAATCATCTCACCTTTCCAGTGGCACACTTGGATTTCCAAGTTGAGGCCAGGTTCATTTCATTCCTTGTCAAATCTTGCATATGCATCACATATCGCATCTCGCATAGCATACCATGTTTGCATCATGTTGTTTGAGCCTTGCACGTGGTTGATTGTGTCCTTGTTTCTTGTTTGTCTTGTTTGGGTAGAGCCGGGAGACTAGTTCGCTAACGAGGAGCCCATTGAGTTTGCTTTCGAGGATCCAGTCAACTCTGGCAACTTTGCAGGCAAGATGATCACACCCTCGAAATCACTACTATCTTTGCTTTGCTAGATGCTCGCTCTTTTGCTATGCCTATGCTACGATGCCTACTACTTGCTTATCATGCCTCCCAAATTGCCATGTCAAACCTCTAACCCACCATGTCCTAGCAAACCATTGATTGGCTATGTTACCGCTTTGCTCAGCCCCTCTTATAGCGTTGCTAGTTGCAGGTGAAGATTGGAGACCGTTCCTTGTTGGAACATTACTTATTTGTTGGGATACCATTATATTGCCTTGTTATCTTAATGCATCTATATACTTGGTAAAGGGTGGAAGGCTCGGCCTTTTTCCTAGTGTTTTGTTCCACTCTTGCCGCCCTAGTTTCCGTCATATCGGTGTTATGTTCCCGGATTTTGCGTTCCTTACACGGTCAGGTGATAATGGGAACCCCTTGATAGTTCGCCTTGAATAAAGCTTTTCCAGCAATGCCCAACCTTGGTTTTACCATTTGCCACCTAGCCTCTTTTTCCCTTGGGTTTCTGGAGCCCGAGGGTCATCTTATTTTAACCCCCCCCCCCCCCCGGGCTAGTGCTCCTCTGAGTGTTGGTCCACCTGTCAGCTGCCGGTGGCCACCAGGGGCAACTCTGGGTTGGCCTACCCATACCTAGGACAATCTGAGTGTGCCCTGAGAATGAGATATGTGCAGCTCCTATCGAGATTTGTCGGCACATTCGGGCAGTGTTGCTGGATTTGTTTTAACTTGTCGAAGTGTCTTGTAGAACCGGGATACCGAGTCTGATCAGAATGTCTCGGGAGGAGGTATATTCCTTCATTGACCGTGAGAGCTTGTCATGGGCTAAGTTGGGACTCCCCTGCAGGGATTTGAACTTTAGAAAGCCGTGCCCGTGGTTATGGGAAGATGGGAATTTGTTAATGTCCAGTTGTTGATAACTTGAACCTTAACTTAATTAAAATGAATCAACTGTGTGTGTTACCGTGATGGCCTCTTCTCGGCGGAGTCCGGGAAGTGAACACGGTGTTGGGGTAATGCTTGCCGCAGGTTGTTCGCTAGTTACTCGTTCGTGCTTTTCCTTTCTGTTCTCGCTCTCTTTTGCGAACAGGTTAGCCACCATATATGCTAGCCGCTTGCTGCAGCTCCACATATTTTTACCTTGCCTTACCTATAAGCTTAAATAGTCTTGATTGCAAGGGTGCGAGACTGCTGAGTCCCTGTGGCTCACAGATTACTTCCAAACCAGATGTAGGGCCTGACGACTCCGTTCCAGATGACGTGCTTGAGCTCAAGTGGGAGTTCGACAAGGACTCATGCTATTACTATGTGTCTTTCCCTGATGATCAGTAGTGGTGCCCAGTTGGGGCGATCGGGACTGTGTCGCATATTGGGTTGATCTTTTATTTTGGCGTCGTAGACGGGCCATGAGTGATTGGATGATGTAATGTTATTTATGTACTTTGATTGACGTGGCGAGTGTAAGCCAACTATGTTCCTTCCCCTTTTATTATCTATTTACATGGGATGTTGTGACGATTGCCTTACTTGCGACATTGCTTTCAATACAGTTATGCATCTAAGTTGTGCTTCGACACGTAGGAGATATAGCCGCATCGAGGGCGTTACAGGTTGGTATCAGAGCCTTCCCCGACCTTAGGATCCCCATTGCTTGATCGTTATTAGCGGCCGAGTTGTGTCTAGAAAAATGTTTTTGAGTCATTTAGGAATTATATATCGGAGAGTTTAGAAATTCTTTTTACTCCCCAGTCTCCTCATCGCTCTGGTAAGGCATCCTAACGTAGAGTTTTGACTATTCTCTTCTCAACTTTCACAAAAAAAATTAGGATCACGCGGGTATCTTGGAATCATTCCGATGGTTTTGTGACGAGAACATTGTTCTTGGTGCCTCCTGTCATTTAGGGGTTGTGGCAGTGTCCCGGGGAGTTGAGCTCCGAGGTGTTGTCGTCACAATTTTATCGTTGCAGTTCTGGAATACCTGAGTTTAGTACGCCGACATCGAAAATCTCTTTTATGCAGTTCGTTGGTGAGATAACCTCGACGCCACCCAGTACTGGGGCGGGAGTTCGGGAGTATTGCCATAACTTGTATAACGGATGCTTTTCAAAGGTTGAGGTAGATGGTTTCCGAAGTTTTTCTCGGTTATGTGTTGAAGGATGGATACAGCTGGATGTAGGAATTGCTAGATTTGGGTGAGATATTATGCTTCCCCTGTATCCCCAACACCTGATTGCATAACCGGAAAGGTTTGGGAGTTTCATAGGTGGGAATTCTTGTAGCTCTAGTTCTTCTTCCACGGATATTTGGTTTGAGATTGGGATTTCTTACCGAGTATTCGTTCTTGATCCGTACCTTGTTGATTTATTCCTCTACCTAAATTCTAAGTGGCTTCTCAATTTATGGATATGTGACCATTTCAAGTGGAATGCATTCGTTCTTTTGTTCGGATGTGAAGACTATATGTTGCAATTTCATCCCGCTTGATTCAGCTTCAAATTTTTATCTGTCAATGTGCTAACGGATGTCACCCTCTTCAGGATGGCTCCTACTAAGAGCAGCAATCAAAATCAAAATCAGGATCCACCACCACCTCCACCTCCTCCGGAGGCATGGCAAGCTGTGATGGCCGCAACCAATGCAAACATGCAGTTGATCATGCAAATTCTTCAAGAGCGCAACCAAGCGAACCAAGGCAACAATCAGAATCACTTTGCTACACTCAACCAGTTCCTTGCTAACGGGCCAAAGACTTTCAGCAATTGTGTTGAGGCAACTGATGCTGATGATTGGCTCGTGGACTTGTGCAAGCATTTCGAGTGTAGTAACGTCAGGCTTGAGGACTTTGTCAAGTTTGCTTCCTTCCAACTCAAAGACCAAGTTGCAGAATGGTTCCAGCAGTACAAAGATTCCAGAGGAGGCCGTGTGATTACCTAGGATGAATTCCGTCAAGATTTCAAAGCTCATCCTATTCCTCAGAGCGTGGTTGAAAGCAAGCGTGAGGAATTCCGCAACCTGAAGCAAGGCTCTTTGTCTGTCTATGACTACAACAAGTTGTTTCAGAAGCTCGCCTGCTTTGCTAAGCAGGACGTCCCTGACGAGAAGAGCATGATATACCAGTTCAGGGGTGGTCTCAGAGAAGAAATCCAGCTAGCTCTTGTTCTCTTTGAGCCCTTGAGGTACGATGAGTTCTACAACATGGCATTGAAGCAAGAGGCTGCTCAACTGAAGTGTGATGCTTCCAAGAAGCGAGTCAGAGATGCTACTCCTTCTTCCTCTACTCAAGTGGCCAAGCAGCAGAAGTATTGGCTTCGTCCTCCTCCGTTCCGTCAGCCGTTTCAGAAGAGCAAAGGTGGCAGTGGATCTTCCCACCCACCCAACCCTGGCTTTCAGAACAATACTTCGTCTCAAGCTCCAAGATCAAGTGCTCCGTATCACCGTCCGCTTTCAGAGGTCACGTGCAACAAGTGCCAACAGAAGGGTCACTATGCCAACAAGTGCTTCAATCAGAGGCGCCTCCCTCCTCCTCCTCCTGTGAGATCGGCAAGTACAGCTGTGGTCAAGCATAACCCCAAGCACGCCAAGGTCAATTTGATGAATGCAGCTTACGCAGAGGACTCGTCAGATGTCATCATGGGTAACCTCCCTGTTAACGATATTCCAGCTAAAGTTCTTTTTGACACTGGTGCATCGCATTGTTTCATCTCAAGACCGTTTACATCTAGGCATGAATTGACTTCACAAGTTTTGCCTAGTCCGTTAGCAATTGTCTCTCTCGGTAAGCGCATGCATGCTAACTCCATCGTTCCGGATGTTACTATCACCTTGGGTGACTACAAGTTTCTGGCTTCTCCAACGGTTCTTGGTGACTCGGACATTGATCTTATTCTCGGAATGGATTGGCTTTCTAAGCACAAGGCTCAGCTTGATTGTGCAGCCAGGCAGATTCAATTGACTCATTCGTCTGAGGATGTAATTGTCTTTGCCGCTCGTGATGATACAATCCGGCTGTTTTCTCTTAATGAGAAGGGTGAACTCGATGCCATCTCTCAAATCCCAGTCGTTTGCGAATATCAATACGTCTTTCCAGAAGAGCTTCCAGGAATGCCTCCGCACCGGCCAGTTGAATTCGTCATCGATCTTGAGCCTGGCACGGAACCAGTGTGCAAGCGTCCTTACAAGCTCGGACCTGAAGAGTTGAAGGAGCTGAAGAAGCAACTCGATATTCAAGAGCGAATGGGTCTCATCCGACCTAGTTCCTCTCCCTGGGGTTGTGGTGTTCTTTTTGTGAAGAAGAAGGATGGAATGGACCGACTTTGTGTTGACTACTGTCCATTGAACAAGAAGACTATCAAGAACAAGTACCCACTTCCCAACATTAACGAGTTGTTCGAACAACTCAAAGGTGCCCAAGTATTCTCCAAGCTTGATCTCCGTATGGGTTATCATCATATTCGTATCCGCGAGCAAGATATTCCCAAGACGGCTTTCAGGACAAGCTACGGTTCATATGAATACACTGTCATGTCTTTTGGCCTCGTCAATGCTCCTCCGACTTTCTCTCGCATGATGAACTTCATCTTCAACGCCTACACCAATGACTTTGTTTTGGTCTATCTCGACGACATTCTGGTCTTTTCGAAGAACAAGGAAGATCATGCCAAGCACTTGCGTTTGGTACTCGATAAGCTGAGGGAACACCAGTTCTACGCCAAGTTCTCCAAGTGTGAATTTTGGATCGATGAGGTTCTTTATCTTGGGCATATCATCTCTGCCAAGGGCATTGCGGTGAATCCTGAGAAGGTGTCTGCAATTGTGAATTGGGAACCACCTCAGAACGTGAAGCAACTCCGTAGCTTCCTCGGTCTCGCAAGCTACTGTCGAAGATTCATTGAAAACTTTTCAAAGATCGCGAAGCCTCTCTCAAATCTTCTCCAGAAGCACGTCAAGTACGTTTGGTCTCCGGAATGTGACATCACTTTCAACACTTTGGAAGAGAAATTGGTCACTGCTCCAGTTCTGACTCCTCCTGATGAATCCAAACCGTATGAGGTCTTTTGTGATGCCTCTCTCCAAGGTCTCAGTGCAGTGTTGATGCAAGAGAAGAAAGTTGTGGCTTATACCTCTCGCCAGTTGAAGCCCAACGAGAAGAACTACCCCACTCATGACCTCGAGTTGGTGGCAGTTGTGCATGCTCTTTTGACTTGGAGACATCTCTTATTGGGAAGAAAAGTGGACATCTTCACTGACCACAAGAGTCTCAAGTACATCTTCACTCAGCCTAATCTCAACCTCAGGCAGACTCGATGGATCGAAATGATTCAAGAGTATAATTCGAGTATCGAGTATACTCCAGGCAAGGCCAATGTGATTGCTGACGCATTGAGCAGGAAGGCTTATTGCAACAGTTTGATTCTCAAGCCTTATCAACCCGAGCTTTGTGAAGCTTTCTGCAAACTTAATCCGCAAGTTGTTCCTCAAGGTTTCCTCGCCAAACTTCAAGTCTCTCCTACCTTGGAAGACCAGATTCGCCAAGCCCATCTTCTTGATGCTATGGTGAAGAAGGTGAAGATTGGGATTGCCAAGAGTCAACCCAAGTACAAGTGCTACCGCCTTGATGACAATGATACTCTCTTCTTCGAGGATCGTATTGTTGTGCCCAAAGGTGATCTTCATAAAGTTATCATGAACGAGGCTCACAATTCTCTCCTCTCCATCCACCCTGGGAGCACAAAGATGTATCAGGACCTCAAGCAGGCTTATTGATGGACTCGAATAAAGCGCGAGATTGCTCAGTTCGTGAATGAATGTGATGTATGCAGAAGAGTGAAGGCAGAACACCAAAGGCCAGATGGTCTCCTCCAACCTCTTGCCATTCCAGAATGGAAGTTTGACCACATTGAGATGGACTTCGTGACTGGGTTTCCAAAGTCCAAACGTGGCAATGATGCTATATATATTCCTTGTCATCGACAAACTCACTAAAGTGGCTCATTTTCTGCCTATCAAAGAGTCTATCACTGCAGCTCAATTGGACGAGCTGTATACCTCTCGGATTGTCTCGCTGCACGGTATTCCACAGGTGATCTCTTCAGACCGTGGTAGCATCTTTACCTCCAAGTTTTGGGATTCTTTTCAGAAGGCCATGGGCACCAACATCCGCTTCAGTACAACTTTCCATCCTCAAACTAGCGGTCAAGTCGAGCGTGTCAACCAGATTCTTGAAGATATGCTCAGGGCTTGTGTGATCTCCTTCAGCATGAAGTGGGAGGATTTCCTTCCTTATGCTGAATTCTCCTACAACAATAGTTTTCAAGCAAGTTCGGGCAAGGCCCCATTCGAAATTCTGTATGGAAGGAAGTGCTGTACCCCTCTCAACTGGTCTGAAACCAGTGAACGTCAACTTCTGGGAAATGACTTAATCACAGAGGCAGAGGAGATGTGTAAAGTCATTCGAGATAACCTCAAAGCATCCCAATCCCGCCAGAAGAGCTACTATGATAGTAAGCATCGTGATTTGACTTTCGAGATTGGAGATCATGTTTACCTCCGCGTCTCTCCTATGAAAGGTACTTGTCGCTTCGGTATCAAATGGAAGCTTGCCCCTAGATACGTGGGACCTTTCAAGATCGTCAGCAAGAGAGGCGATCTCGCCTATCAACTTGAGCTTCCTTCAAACTTTGCAAATGTGCATGACGTGTTCCATGTCTCTCAGCTCCGCAAGTGCTTCAAGACTCCTGACCGCACCATCAACTTCGAAGACATTGAGCTCTAAGAAGATCTCTCTTATCGTGAGCACCCCGTGGCTATTCTTGAAGAGACTGAATGCAAGACTCGCAACAAGTCAATCAAATTCCTCAAAGTCAAGTGGTCAAACCATTCCGACTGTGAAGCCACCTGGGAACGTGAGGATCACCTCCGTTCTGAATACCCGGCGTTCTTTCAGTCCTAGATCTCGGGACGAGATCGTTTCGTAGTGGTGGAGTGTTGTAACACCCCGGATATGATTTACCTAATATGTAATCCAACTCTTGCCATTTCCGGCGTTAAGTTATTTTATTTTCTCGAGTTCGGGTTTTTGTCTCCGTGTGTTATTGTCGTTGTCATGCATCTCATATCATGTCATCATGTGCATTGCATTTGCATACGTTTTCATCTCATGCATGCGAGCATTTTCCCCGTTGTCCGTTTTGCATTCCAGCGCTCCGTTCTCCTCCGGTGATCATTTCTACCTTTCTTTCGTGTGTGGGGATTAAACATTTCCGGATTGGACCGAGACTTGTCAAGCGGCCTTGGTTTACTACCGGTAGACCGCCTGTCAAGTTTCGTACCATTTGGACTTCGTTTGATGCTCCAACGGTTAAACGAGGGACCGAGAAGGCCTCGTGTGTGTTGCAGCCCAACACCCCTCCAATTTGGCCCAAAACCCACCAAAACCCTCTCCATCATCTAGAGCGTTCGATCACGATCGCGTGGCCGAAAACCGCACCTCATTTGGACACTCCTAGCTCCCTCTATGCCTATAAATACACCACCCTCCCGAAATTCGCGGTTCCCCTCGTCCGAAACCCTAGATCCAGCTCCTCCGCGCGGCCGGACACGTCCGCCGGCCGCCGGACACGTCCGCCGCCGCGCCCAGCCAACCACCAAGCGCCACGTGTCCCCGCCAGAACCTGCGCGCCGCCGGCCCGCCAAGCCCGCAGCCGGCCCCCGAGCCCACCGCCAGGCGTGCCGCCCGCGCCGCCTCGTCCCTTCGCCCGCGCCGGTGAGCTTCCTGCTCCGGCCGCCGCCCGCCATCGCCAGCCTCGCCGCTCTGGCGAGGCACCGCCTGCACCGACGCCGCGGCCGCGCCGCCACATGCCTCGGCGAGCTCCTCCTCGCCGTCCGGCCCTCTCCGGCCGCCCGCCGCCCTCCTCCTCGCCCGGATCCGCCGGCAGCCGTTGCCTTCGTCAAGTACGGCGATGAATCTGGCCATCCTCGGCAGCCGCGCCGCTGCTACAGTGCTTCCGGGCCGGATCTAGATCTATTTGGGATGGTTTACTTTTGCCCCGAAACCCTAACTTTTTGCGTTTTTCATCATGTTGTATCTCCGCATCCGTAGCTCCGTTTTGGACATATAGCATATCAAAATGTTCGCCTCAGAGAGCACATCATTTCATCTCATTGCATCATTTTCATTTGAGTTCATCTTGATGCCCGAAATACTGTTGGAAGAGTGCTAATTGAGATAATTGTCGGATTTGCTGCTCCAAATAGCTATTTGTCATTTTTGCCATGATTAATGTGTGCATGATATGCCCCTGAGCTCTACATGTGTTTTGTTATATGTTCTGCCATCT
Organism: Triticum dicoccoides; assembly: GCF_002162155.2. Lineage (NCBI taxonomy): Eukaryota > Viridiplantae > Streptophyta > Magnoliopsida > Poales > Poaceae > Triticum > Triticum dicoccoides. The sequence goes on along the minus strand of NC_041392.1, from coordinate 124,709,043 downwards.
ATCCAGAAGTGCAACCCATGTATTTTTGTGATGTGTGTGGTGACTAGCACAAGCTTGCAAAGTGGTGCATTCTTTAATGCTGATTTCAGGGACTTAGTTTTCATGTTTATTTCAATATGTCATATGTTCATGTTGTTTCCTAGTGATCCGTGCCTCTTTTGAGGATGATCAGTAAGGATGATTTGTTCATATTGTAGTTCTCTATCCATCCATGTCTTTGTTTGCAATTATGGAGCACCCTAGCTTGAGTCAATCGAGCTCTACTTTTGCTATTTCGTGAATCTCGGCAGATTGTCTACTTGTTAGCGATTTTGCCGAGGATGTTGTAGTTGATCCGTGCATGCTATGCTATTGTTCTTGCCATGGCTAGCTTGTATAATGTGTATTCTTGATGGGTGTATACTTAGATGGTCATGACTCGCTCTATAGTGAGTGCATCGAGCTCGTAAACATGCCTACTTGATATCTGATTTGCATGCTCCAGTTTTTCACAAAGTCTGTGATCTGATTATGTTTTTGCCATGTTCACATGCTTGCAATGTATTTTCTGATCCCTTTTGGCTCAAGGTCACTAAGGGGCTTTTGTTAAGCTCTTTGAGTAGCTCCATGCCATGCTTTACTTTGCCATGTTCAGGCCCTGTAGTATATAGTTTTCATGCTCCAAAGTGTGCTACCTGATCTGAAATTCCAGACAAGTGTTAATTTCACTAAGTCTGAAATCTGTTTACTAAATGCACTTTTGCCATGCTTGTTTGAACCTGTTAATGGATGAATTGGCCGTAGCTCAGTGTTCATCTTTTGTTAAGCATCATGATTGGATCCCTTCCATGTATTTTGTTGTCATGTTTGGGTGTTGTAGCATGTTTAACTTGTTGCATTTAGATGGCTACTTGCTGTATATCGCAGACCGGTGCCATATTTGAATTGCTTGCCATTTCCAAACCGTGACTCCGATTCCGGCGTTCTTTATATCGTTTTCAAGCGAAATCATCTCACCTTTCCAGTGGCACACTTGGATTTCCAAGTTGAGGCCAGGTTCATTTCATTTCTTGTCAAATCTTGCATATGCATCACATATCGCATCCCGCATAGCATACCATGTTTGTATCATGTTGTTTGAGCCTTGCACGTGGTTGATTGTGTCCTTGTTGCTTTTTTGTCTTGTTTGGGTAGAGCCGGGAGACGAGTTCACTAACGAGGAGCCCGTTGAGTTTGCTTTCGAGGATCCAGTCAACTCTGACAACTTTGCAGGCAAGATAATCACACCCTCGAAATCACTACTATCTTTGCTTTGCTAGATGCTCGCTCTTTTGCTATGCCTATGCTACGATGCCTACTACTTGCTTATCATGCCTCCCAAATTGCCATGTCAAACCTCTAACCCACCATGTACTAGCAAACCGTTGATTGGCTATGTTACCGCTTTGCCCAGCCCCTCTTATAGCGTTGCTAGTTGCAGGTGAAGATTGGAGACCGTTCCTTGTTGGAAAATTACTTATTTGTTGAGATACCATTATATTGCCTTGTTATCTTAATGCATCTATATACTTGGTAAAGGGTGGAAGGCTCGGCCTTTTGCCTAGTGTTTTGTTCCACTCTTGCCGCCCTACTTTCCGTCATATCGGTGTTATGTTCCTGGATTTTGCGTTCCTTACGTGGTCGGGTGATAATGGGAACCCCTTGATAGTTCGCCTTGAATAAAGCTTTTCCAGCAATGCCCAACCTTGATTCTACCATTTTCCACCTAGACTCTTTTTCCCTTGGGTTTCCGGAGCCCGA
>NC_041392.1:124686125-124707017 GCF_002162155.2 Triticum dicoccoides | reverse complement strand
CAACTCTGGGCTGGCCTACCCATACCTAGGACAATCTGAGTGTGCCCTGAGAACGAGATATGTGCAGCTCCTATCGGGATTTGTCGGCACATTCGGGCGGTGTTGCTGGATTTGTTTTAACTTGTCGAAGTGTCTTGTAGAACCGGGATACCTAGTCTGATCGAAATGTCTCGGGAGGAGGTATATTTCTTCGTTGACCGTGAGAGCTTGTCATGGGCTAAGTTAGGACTCCCCTGTAGGGATTTGAACTTTCGAAAGCCGTGCCCGCGGTTATGGGCAGATGGGAATTTGTTAATGTCCGGTTGTAGATAACTTGAACCTTAACTTAATTAAAATGAATCAACTATGTGTGTTACCGTGATGGTCTCTTCTCGGCGGAGTCCGGGAAGTGAACACGGTGTTGGAGTAATGCTTGCCGCAGGTTGTTCTCTAGTTACTCGTTCGCGCTTTGCCTTTCTCTTCTCGCTCTCTTTTGCGAACAGGTTAGCCACCATATATGCTAGTCGCTTGCTGTAGCTCCACATATTTTTACCTTGCCTTACCTATAAGCTTAAATAGTCTTGATCGCGAGGGTGCGAGATTGCTGAGTCCCGGTGGATCACAGATTACTTCCAAACCAGATGCAGGGCCTGACGACTCCGTTCCAGATGACGCGCTTGAGCTCAAGTGGGAGTTCGACGAGGACTCACGCCGTTACTATGTGTCTTTCCCTGATGATCAGTAGTGGTGCCCAGTTGGGGCGATCGGGACCGTGTCACATATTGGGTTGATCTTTTATTTTGGCGCCGTAGACGGGCCATGAGTGATTGGATGATGTAATGCTATTTATGTACTTTGATTGACGTGGCGAGTGTAAGCCAACTATGTTCCTTCCCCTTTTATTATCTATTTACATGGGATGTTGTGAAGATTGCCTTACTTGTGACATTGCTTTCAATGCGGTTATGCCTCTAAGTCGTGCTTTGACACGTAGGAGATATAGCCGCATCGAGGGCGTTACACGCCGCCACCACTCGCCGCGCTGCCTCGCCCGCCGTGCGCCGCCGCCGCCTCCCGCCGTATGCGCCGCCGCCTGCTGCTCTGCCGCCATCACCGCCCCGCCTCGCGCCACCTCCTGGCTCGCCGGCGTTCGCCGTCCGCGCCGCCTTGCGTGGCTCCGGCGACCGGTGCCCCGCCCCGGCGACCGCGTCCCTCCCTCCGGCCTTTGTCGTCTTCTCCAGCAAGATTCGGCCGGTTGGACGAGATCCACCGGTTCGGGGAACCAAACATCGCGCCCACGTCCTGGATCTCCTCGTCCCGCACGTCCTCGTCCTATTGACTTTCAGAGGTCTAATTTTTCTCTAAGTCCCAGATCCTGATAATTTTATTGCTCTATTCATCATGCCATATCTCCTTATCCGTAGCTCAGTTTTGTGCGTGTTACATACCAAAATGTTCATCTAGATGTGCTCTTCATTTTGTTCCATTGTGCCGTGCTTGTTTTAGTCCATCTTGATGCCCCAATCGTTGATGCAAGAGTGCTATAAAATGTTAGTTCCTGTTTCTTAACAGATCTTGAGCATTTGTCATTTTTGCCATGATTATTGTGTGCTGCATCTGAGCATTAGCTCTACATGTGTTTTGGGCTATGCCATGCCATCTTTACGGGGGTGTATGCCATGTATTTTTGTGATCAATGTGGTGACTAGAACATGCATGGAAAGTAGCTCTCGTAATATTGCAGTTTTCAGGGACTTATAATTCTATTAAGTCATTTCCCTGCTGATTTTTAATGCCATGTATTCATGTTGCTACAGAGAGATTCATGCCTCTTTTGAGTATGTTCAGTAAGGATGATTTGGACATATGGTTGTGCTCTATCCATCCATGTCCCTGTTTGCATTTATGGAGTGCCCTAGCATGACTCAATCTTGCTCTACTTTTACTATAAAATGTTCCTGGCAGATTGTTTACGTGTTAATAAATTTTGCCAAGGTTGTTGTAGTTGATCCATGCATGTTATGAGTTTGTTCTTGATTTGGTTAGCTTCTTGAACATGTCTTCTTGCTGGTAGTATGCTTAGCTTGTCATGCAATTCCTTATGATGAGTGCATCGAGCTCGCAATGATGCCTTCGTAAGTCTGAATCTGTTAACGAAACTTGGTATGTTTACATGGGTGCCATCATATCTTCTGATCCTTTTTAGCTTATGGTCAGTAAGGCATTTGTGTTATATGCTTTGAGTAGATCCATGCCATGCCTTGTATTGCTATGTTCTGTTCCTGTAGCATTTTTTTATCTTGCTCTAAACATTGCTTCCTGATGTTAACTCCTGACATGTTGTTATTTCCACTAAGTCTGTGATGTTGATATCTTTTGCACTTTTTCCATGCTTGCTTGAACCTGCTATTGTGTGATTTAGCCGTAGTTCAGTGTTCATCTTTTGTCAAGCATCTTGAGTAGTTCATTGTCGTGTGCTTTGTTGCTATGTTAGAGTGCAGTAGCTTAGTTTCTTGTTGCATTTTAGATGGCATCGTGCTATTAATCGCAGAATTGTGCCATTATTGTTTTGCTTGCCATTTGCAAACCGTGCATCCGATTCCGGTAATCTTTATATTGATTTCGACCGAAATCAACTCATCTTTCTAGCGGCACTCTTGGTGTTCCATGTTGAGGCCTGATTAAATCTTTCCCTTCCGAAGCACGCATATGCATTGCATAGCACTTTCCGCATATCATGTCAGGTTTTGCATCATGTTGTTTGCGCATTGCACCGTGGTTGATGGTTGTTTCCTTTGCTTGTGCTCTCGCTTTGGGTAGAGCTGGGAGACGAGTACGTGATCGAGTAACCCGTTGAGTACGCTTACGAGGATCAAGCTTACGTCAACTCGGAGAACTTTGCAGGCAAGATGACCATACCCTCGAAATCACTTCTATATTTGCTTGCTAGTTGCTCGCTCTTTTGCTATGCCGCGATACCTACCACTTGCTATATCATGCCTCCCATATTGCCATGTCAAGCCTCTAACCCACCTTTCCTAGCAAACCATTGTTTGGCTATGTTACCGCTTTGCTGAGCCCCTCTTATAGCGTTGCTAGTTGCAGGTGAAGATGGAGTTGGTTCCATGTTGGAACATGGATATTTGATGGGATATCACTATTATATATTGTTTACTTTAATGCACCTATATACTTGGTAAAGGGTGGATGGCTCGACCTTATGCCTGGTGTTTTGTTCCACTCTTGCCGCCCTAGTTTCCGTCATACCGGTGTTATGTTCCTTGATTTTGCGATCCTTACGCGGATGGGTTATAATGGGAACCCCTTGATAGTTTGCTTTGAATAAAACTCCTCCAGCAAGGCCCAACCTTGGTTTAACCATTTGCCACCTAGCCTTTTTCCCCTTGGGTTCTGCAGGCTCAAGGGTCGTCTTTATTTTAACCCCCCCTGGGGCCAGTGCTTGTCTAAGTGTTGCTCCAAACCGAGTAGACTGCGGGGTCACCTCGGGGAAACTTGAGGTTTGGTTTTACTTGTAGGATGTCTCATCCGGTGTTGCCCCGAGAACAGGATATGTGCAGCTCCTATCGGGATGTCGGCGCATCGGGCGGCTTTGCTGGTCTTGTTTTACCATTGTCGAAATGTCTTGTAACCGAGATTCCGAGTCTGATCGGGTCTCCCTGGGAGAAGGAATATCATTCGCTGACCGTGAGAGCTTGTGATGGGCTAAGTTGGGACACCCCTGTAGGGTTTTGAACTTTCGAAAGCCATGCCCGCGGTTATGCGCAGATGGGAATTTGTTAATATCCAGTTGTAGAGAACTTGACACTTAACTTAACTAAAATGAATCAACCGCGTGTGTAGCCGTGATGGTCTCTTTTCGGCGGAGTCCGGGAAGAGAACACGGTCTCGTGTTATGCTTGAACGGAAGTAGTTTCAGGATCACTTCTAGTTCACGACCGTGCTTTGCTTCTCTTCTCGCTCTCATTTGCGTAAGGTAGCCACCATGTATGCTAGTGCTTGCTGCAGCTCCACCTCACTACCTTTTCCTACCCATAAGTTTAAATAGTCTTGATCGTAAGGGAGTGAGATTGCTGAGTCCCCGTGACTCACAGATTACTTCCAAAACCAGTTTCAGGTGCCGATGATACCAGTGCAGGTGACGCAACCGAGCTCAAGCGGGAGCTCGATGAAGATCTTGTTCGTTGTGTTGTTTCGTTTCCTGTTGATCAGTAGTGGAGCCCAGTCGGGGCGATCGGGGATCTTTTGCATTAGGGGTTGTCTTTCTTTATTTGGTTCCGTAGTTGGACCTTGATTGTATCTGGATGATGTAATGCCATATTTATGTGTTGTGTGAAGTGGCGATTGTAAGCCAACTCTTTATCCCTTTCATATTCAGTACATGGGATGTGTAAAGATTACCCCTTTTGCGACATGCCTACTATGCGGTTATGACTCTAAGTCGTGCTTCGACACGTGGGAGATATAGCCGCGTCGTGGGTGTTACAAGTTGGTAATCAGAGCCTTCCCTGACTTAGGAGCCCCCTGCTTGATCGAATCGTTGACATTGTTGAGTGTAGAAAAAAGTTTTGAGTCTTATAGGATTATATATATCGGAGAGTAGGATTCTTTTTACTCCTCAGTCCCTTCAACGCTCTGGTGAGGCCTCCTGATGTAGAGTTTTGACTCTTCTCTCCTCAAATTTCACGATTATTTTTAGGATCACGCGGGTATCCTGGAATCGTTTCGATGGTTTTGTGACGAGAACATTGTTCTTGGTGCCTCCTGACATTTAGGGGTTGTAGCAGTGTCCCGGGGAGTTGAGCTCCGAGGTGTTGTCGTCACAATTTTATCGTTGCAGTTCTGGAATACCTGAGTTCGCCAACATCTAAAATCTCTTTTATGCAGTTGTTGGTGAGATAAACTCGACGCCACCCAGTACTGGGGCGGGAGTTCGGGAGTATTGCCATAACTTGTATAACGGATGCTTTTCGAAGGTTGAGGTAAATGATTTCCGAAGGTTTCTTGGTTATGTGTTGAAGGATGGATACAGCTGGATGTAGGATTTGCTAGTTTTGGGTGAGATATTATGCTTCCCCTGTATCCCCAACACCTGATTGCATAACTACAAAGTTTCGGGAGTTTATAAGTGGGAACTCAAGTAGCTCCTAGGATATCTTTCCGACAGATGCATGATATGAGATTGGGGGTCGACGTCTAGTGGTCCACCTATCCACGGTTGGTTTTATAGTGGTCTCGTTGTGTCTTAAAGAGTCCTTGGCTATGCTGACTCGGGGAAGATTCGTATGTCATGTGCACTGCCTTGTACATGATGGTGCTGTACGATCGAGCCCGTGTGAGCCCCACCATGAAAACTTCGGACGAAATCTCTATCATATGTTTGTTCCGGCTTATTCTGCAAGCCAATCCTTTGTTTTCTTTTATTTGTGGTATTCGAGTTGCTTCAATGTCAAATGTTGATTCCATGTCTCCTTTCCTAAGTGGTGTTCTCACACTTCTATGTGAGTACTAATCCTTCATGATAATCGAGATTGTCATGTCAATCCTTTTCAACCGGTGTGGTTCTCTTCAAGATGATCCTATCATTTTTTTCCATCCGCAAGATCTATTATAAGTTCGCTCAACGGTGTTTGTTTCATCCGTCCGAAGTTGTCCTTGTTTTTCCCGCCCTCCCACCCTTTTTCTTCAAGGACTCAGATCACTTAATCGAGTATCCTTTTATTGATGGGAAGTCTCACCATTCTTTTCGGTCAATGTTCTTACCCGTTGGTTCTCATGAAGATGTTCTACTAGTTCATCATTCTTCGTTCTCTTTCTTCTCCGGTGGATTCAAATCAAGCTTTTGGTGTTGATCATATCCCTTTTCCTCGTTTCAAATACTTTCCCATGCCTGTGCACCTCTTAATCTTTCACCTCTAGCTATTCATTTGTTCGGGAGTGCTGAAGATATCTCGAAGATTCATGTTTCCGCTCTGCATTCGTTCAAGCTTCAAGCCATTTAATTCAACCGGTGCTATCTCCTTTTCAAGTAATAGTTCTATGGTGTATCTTTTGAGTGGGCCCTAACCCACAGGTCTTTTTCCAGGATCTTACCTGACTCTTCTAATTTTTACCGAAGCTATTCTCAAATCTTTCAAAGTTTGACGTAAGAATGAATTATCATCAGTCAAATGCCTTCTCCAAGATCTTTCAAATTCTTTTAATCGTTGGTTCAACCTTTCAAATATTCATCCCAGAGTATCTCAACAACCCATGTTGGTGTTTCGCATCGTCATTTTCAACATTTGAAGACCGAAGAAGAGTTTTCCTCCATATCTTGCTCCATTCTCTTCAAGATTCATGGTTCTAGCTTGATGTCTTCCTATCATAATTGTTTTCGATTGTGAGAATTCGTTTCACCTATCCAGAGCAATTCAAGATTCTTTTCAATTTGATTCTACGAAGGCCACCATATCGGGTTTATTCATCCTCAGCTTTCAGCTATTGTTGTCCAAATCATACTGGTGCATCGATCAAATATCCTCTAATCAGTTCATGACCTCTTCGTTCGCTTGTATCTAAACTCTCTCATGTATCTTCGTTCATTTGCTAATTCTTAACGGTGATTCACCCCTTTACTTCGTTCATTTTTCAATTCTGACGGTGGTTCATTCAAGATTCCGTTACTCTTGGTATCATATCGATTTATTCGTTGTTTCAATCCTAACGATGGTTCGTTGAAGTATTTTCTCAAGTTTGCGCTATATCTATCTTAATCCTTTCTACGAGAATAAGTAGTATGCCAAATCCGTTGTTTTCATCAATCTAATTGGTGAAGGATGAGCATAACATAATTCTTATTCTTGATTCACCCAAATAATTAATTCCTTATTCCGGAGGCTAGTCAAATTCTTGATTTCTTTTGTTCATCTTTCTTTCCCGGAGTTCCAAGCTCTCATCACCACGAAGATCTATATACATCATTACAAGGCTTCACCTTGTGTTTTCAACTTCTCTTTCCTTTCGTTTGATCATCCTTTTGTTACCAGAGTTCTTCATGGAGGTTCTACATGGTGGTTCGTCAAGGATTTAATTCCTTCTCGAAGTGTTCTTCGAGATTCTTTTCAGAGGACATCAAGTTTTCTTCATCTTGCATTTCTAAGTGCAGTTCTTCCTATCTTATCTTTTGAGGTGGTGTTATGTCATTATTGATAATTTCCCTTCGTGTTTCATGATTCACAAGTTATCAAGAATGAGGTATTTTAAATCCATTAATCTCGTCATTGGAGTTATCTTGGGTTATATTTCACCTAAAGCTTTCCCTAAGGATTGTTGCTATTTATGGTGCTTATTAATGACCCAAGTTCTTCAGTTACCCTCCCGGTGAAAATAAGTTTCTCGTCTCCTTGTTCATATCAATCCAAATCCATTGTTTCCGTTAGTGGCAGAATTTCACCTCATAATTTTTGAGATGTTTTCCATAAGCCCATATCAAGCCTATCCTTTTCGTTGTTGGTTTTCCAACAACTCCGTTATAACTTTCTTGGAAGGGTGATCTCCAAGCTCACTTGTGGCATAAGTTGACCTTTTTCTTTTCCATCCTTTCATTTCAATGATCTATATTCTTTCTTGTTCCGGGGGCATTGTAATGTTTCTCACTTCTCTCATCATCTCAAGTTGTGAGGATCGTGTTCTTTTCATGCTTAACCATTTAACCGGAGTGTTGTGTCCTCTGCTCAAGTTCTTCTCATCTTATCAAGTCTTGCATCTCTTTTCAACCGGAGTGATGTCCGAATTTGTTCTTCCATGTTTCTCCTTTATAACAGAGTGTTTTCAACTTCGTTCATCTTTGTTGTATTCTTTTCTCGAAGTTGTTCAACCTCTCGAGGTTCATGGTTTCACTCGTTTGTCGAAGAAGCAACTTAGTTTTTACCTTTTCTCATCCTCTTCCGTTTCCCTCCGGTGCCATCCTAGATATCGGGACGAGATCCTCTCGTAGTGGTGGAGTGTTCTAACGCCCCGGATACAACTTTCCATATTTGTACTCCGACTCTTGCCTTTACCGGAGTTGTGCTGCGAGTTTCCCTTCGTGGTTGGGTTTTGTCCATGTCATGCATTTCATATCATGTCATCATGTGCATCGCATTTGCATACGTGTTCGTCTCATGCATCCGAGCATTTTTCCCGTTGTCCGTTTTGCAATCCGACACTCCTATGTCCTCCGGCGTCCCCTTTTGCCTCTTTTCATGTGCGGGTGTTAAACTTTCTCGGAATGGACCGAGATTTGCCAAGCGGCCTTGGTACACCACCGGTAGACCGCATGTCAAGTTTCGTGCCATTTGGAGTTCGTTTGATACTCCAACGGTTAACCGGGGAACCGTAAAGGCCTCGTGTATGTTGCAGCCCAACACCCCTCTAAAGTGGCCCAATAACCCATCCAAACCCCCTCCATCCTCTCGGTCGTTCGATCACGATCGCGTGGCCGAAAACCGCACCTCATTTGGACACTCCTAACTCCCTCTACCTATATAAGCACCTCCCCTTCCATATTCCGCGCAGTACAAACCCTAGCCCCTTCTCCACGCGCCGCCGGACATGTCCATCCACGCCGGACACGTCACTCCGACCAATCGCGCGCCGCCACCTCAGCAGAGCCGCCGCTCTTGGCCAGTGGCATCACGCCACCTGTCCCGCGCCTGCCGTCCCCGCCGTCGTGACCCGTCAGGCCCGCAGCCAGCCCGCGGGGCCCATCCGCCACCGCCGCCCGAGCCCGCGGGAGCCCGGATCCGCGCCGCCGCCTCCTCGCTCCGCCTGCATCGGCGACGCTCTCCGCTGCCGCAGCCACCTCTCACCATGTCGCCTCGTCCGCCGTGCGCCGCCGCCGCCTCCCACCGCGTGCGCCGCCGCCTGCTGCTCCGCCGCCATCGCCGCCCCGCCTCGCACCACCTCCTGCCTCGCCGGCGTTTGCCGTCCGTGCCGCCTTGCGCGCCTCCGGCGACCGGCGCCGCGCCTAGGCGACCGCGCCCCTCCCTCCGGCCATCGTCGTCTTCTCCGGCGAGATCCGGCCGGTTGGACGAGATCCACCGGTCCGGCGAACCAAACGTCACGCCCACGTCCTGAATCTCCTTGTCCCGCACATTCTCGTCCCATTGACTTTCGGAGGTCTAATTTTTCTCTAAGTCCCAGATCCTGATAATTTTATTGCTCTATTCATCATGACATATCTCCTCACCCGTAGCTCCATTTTGTGCGTGCTATATACCAAAATGTTCATCTGGATGTGCTCTTCATTTCTTTCCATTGTGCCATGCTTGTTTGAGTCCATCTCGATGCCAAAATTATTGATACAAGAGTGCTATAAAATGTTAGTTCTGTTTCTTAACAGATCTTGAGCATTTGTCATTTTTGCCATGATTATTGTGTGCTGCATATGAGCATGAGCTCTACATGTGTTTTGGGCTATGCCATGCCATCTTTACAGGGGTGTATGCCATGTATTTTTGTGATCAATGTGGCGACTAGCACATACATGCAAAGTAGCTCTCGTAATATTGTTGTTTTCAGGGACTTAGAATTCTACTATCATTTCCCTGCTGATTTTTTAATGCCATGTATTCATGTTGCTACAGAGAGATTCATGCATCTTTTGAGTATGTTCAGTAAGGATGATTTGGACATATACTTGTGCTCTACCCATCCATGTCCTTGTTTGCATTTATGGAGTGCCCTAGAATGACACAATCTTTCTCTACTTTTGTTATAAAATGTTCCTGGCAGATTGTTTACGTGTTAATCAATTTTGCCAAGGTTGTTGTAGTTGATCCGTGCATGCTATGAGTTTGTTCTTGATTTGGTTAGCTTCATGAACATGTCTTCTTGCTGGTAGTATACTTAGCTTGTCATGCAATGCCTTGTGATGAGTGCATCGAGCTCGCAACGATGCCGTCGTAACTCTGTTTTTGCCATGTCCAGTTTTCTGCTAAGTCTGAATTTGTTAACGAAACTTGCTATGTTTACATGGGTTCCATCATATCTTGTGATCCTTTTTGGCTTATGGTCAGTAAGGGACTTTTGTTATATGCTTTGAGTAGATCCATGCATGCCTTGTATTGCTATGTTCTGTTCGTGTAGCATGTTGTTATCTTGCTCTAAACATTGCCTCCTGATGTTAATTCCTGACATGTTATTTCCACTAAGTCTATGATGCTGATATCTTTTGCACTTTTTCCATGTTTGCTTGAACCTGCTATTGTGTGATTTAGCCGTAGCTCAGTGTTCATCTTTTGTCAAGCATCTTGAGTAGATCACTATCGTGTGCTTTGTTGCTATGTTAGAGTGCAGTAGCTTAGTTTCTTGTTGCATTTTAGATGGCATCGTGCTGTTAATCGCAGAATTGCGCCATTATTGTTTTACTTGCCATTTGCAAACCATGCATCCGATTCCGGTAATCTTTATATCGATTTCGACCGAAATCAACTCATCTTTCCAGCGGCACTCTTGGTTTTCCAAGTTGAGGCCTGGTTCAATCTTTCCCTTCCGAAGCACGCATATGCATTGCATAGCACTTTTCGCATATCATGTCAGGTTTTGCATCATATTGCTTGCGCATTGCACCGTGGTTGATGGTTGTTTCCTTTGCTTGTGCTCTTGCTTTGCATAGATCCGGGAGACGAGTACGTGATCGAGAAACCCGTTGAGTACGCTTACGAGGATCAAGCTTACGTCAACTCGGAGAACTTTACAGGCAAGATGACCATACCCTCGAAATCACTTCTATCTTTGCTTGCTAGTTGCTCGCTCTTTTGCTATACCGCGATACCTACCACTTGCTATATCATGCCTCCCATATTGCCATGTCAAGACTCTAACCCACCTTTCCTAGCAAACCCTTGTTTGGCTATGTTACCGCTTTGCTCAGCCCCTATTATAACGTTGCTAGTTGCAGGTGAAGATGGAGTTGGTTCCATGTTGGAACATGGATATTTGTTGGGATATCACTATTATATATTGTTTACTTTATGCACATATATACTTGGTAAAGGGTGGAAGGCTCAGCCTTATGCCAGGTGTTTTGTTCCACTCTTGCCGCCCTAGTTTCCATCATACCGGTGTTATGTTTCTTGATTTTGCATTCCTTACGCGGTTGGGTTATAGTGGGAACCCCTTAACAGTTCGCTTTGAATAAAACTCCTCCAGCAAGGCCCAACCTTGGTTTTACCATTTGCCACCTAGCCTTTTCCCTTGGGTTCTGCAGGCTCAAGGGTCATCTTTATTTTAACCCCCCCCCCCCCGGGGTCAGTGCTTGTCTAAGTGTTGGTCCGAACCGAGTAGACTGCGGGCCACCTCGGGGAAACTTGAGGTTTGGTTTTACTTGTATGATGTCTCATCCGGTGTTGCCCTGAGAACGGGATATGTGCAGCTCCTATCGGGATGTCGGCGCATCGGGCGGCTTTGCTGGTCTTGTTTTACCATTGTCAAAATGTCTTGTAACCGGGATTCCGAGTCTGGTCGGGTCTTCCTGGGAGAAGGAATATCCTTTGTTGACCATGAGAGCTTGTGATGGGCTAAGTTGGGACACCCCTGCAGGGTTTTGAACTTTCGAAAGCCATGCACGCGGTTATGGTCAAATTGGAATTTGTTAATATCCGGTTGTAGAGAACTTGACACTTAACTTAATTAAAATGAATCAACCGCGTGTGTAGCCGTGATGGTCTCCTTTTGGCGGAGTCCGGGAAGAGAACACGGTCTCATGTTATGCTTGAACGGAAGTAGTTTCAGGATCACTTCTAGTTCACGACCATGCTTTGCTTCTCTTCTCGCTCTCATTTGCGTAAGGTAGCCACCATATATGCTAGTGCTTGCTGCAGCTCCACCTCACTACCTTTTCTTACCCATAAGCTTAAATAGTCTTGATCGGGAGGGTGTGAGATTGCCGAGTCTCCATGACTCACAGATTACTTCCAAAACCAGTTTCAGGTGCCGATGATATCAGTGCAGGCGACGCAACCGAGCTCAAGAGGGAGCTCGATGAAGATCTTGTTTGTTGTGTTGTTTCGTTTCCTATTGATCAATAGTGGAGCCCAGTCGGGGCAATCGGGTATCTTTTGCATTAGGGGTTGTCTTTCTTTATTTGGTTCCGTAGTCGGACCTTGATTGTATCTGGATGATGTAATGTCATATTTATGTATTGTGTGAAGTGGCGATTGTAAGCCAACTCCTTATTCCTTTCATATTCAGTAAATGGGATGTGTAAAGATTACCCCTCTTGCGACATGCCTACATTGCGGTTATGCCTCTAAGTCGTGCTTCGACACGTGGGAGATATAGCCGCATCGTGGGTGTTACAATGAGTGTCATCCTCCATTCATTGGTTGTGAATAATGTGTCCTCTTTCGTCACCCCCCTTTCACCGACAACGTTGGTCGGCCTCGACAGTGTTGCTGAATGGCTAAACTCTCTCTACCCGTTGATACCATCGTCGGCCCACACTCGCAGAAGTGCGTCATCGTCGCAGATCCATCTCGCCCCGTCTAGCAACCCCGCTGGACGATGCGACTACGAGGACGATGCTTGAGCCAGGGGTGTATCATCATCACTCCGCTCCGCGCCCCATCGCTGTCGTGATTCCCTATTTTCCTGGCAACATCGCTGATATGTGTCGGTGGTGTTGCGCCTTCTTGCAATGGATGTGCTGACAAATCCGGTGTGTGTAGTCATCGGTCGGTTCCCCATGGCTATTTCTAATAGGGGCTAGCGCACTTTTTGGTTGTTGCACCCGCAACCAAAAAGCAGTACGACATTATTTTGCCCGTCTTTCTGCATTGTGCGGACTTTCTCATTTTTGTTTACTTTCTCAATTTTGTTCTTTGCTTTGCCGCCATCATTTTTATCTGAGGAATGTCCCTTTCCCTCTGTTCTCATGTGGGATATTTTTTTTTTATCAAAAGGGGTTTCCCCCCGCCCCATTTTTATTAAAACGAAGCAACGCAAGTCATCGAGACTATTACAAGCAACCGGGTCTGCCAGAAGTAACAGACCAGAAAACAGAACGATCTACATCCCTAGAAACTCATGTGGGATATTGTCTACGCTTTCTTGTGTTGTTCTGCTCGTGTTTGGACATACCTCCGGAACAATGTTTAAAATAGCTACGCTGCCCTTTTGCCATATATACTCTTCCGATGGATCTCTCTCACCGCAGCCACCCCACCAAAACAATGAAAACAACAACACAAAATAGCTCGCGCGCGAACACACAACAATGGATAAACCACAAAAAAGGACCGGTGTGGCAAAGCATGAGTCTGTTCCTAGTCTCATAGATGTTCTGATGTTACTAAATATAATGGCGTCATTCGTATGATGACTATACTGAAGAAAAAAAGAAGAAAAATATATTATTTTTTTGCGGGAGAAAGAAAATATTGCGCTCGGTCCCAACGAGAGAGAGAAAGAGAGCGACGAGGGCGCAAGAACCGACCCCTCGTATGGAGGGATATCCATGCGTCGGTGTCGAACGCTCGATAAGTACGTAGTTCCTAAAGGGTCCCTCTCGCTAGAATATGTAAACATGGAACGCATGGGGATACTCCAGGCCCCGGCCGGGGCCAGACAGCAACTGATTTGGATCCATACTTGATTAGCAACTAGCAAACTTTGTAATTTCGTCAGATCTTTTCTTCTTTTGGAGTCCAACGCAGCCACATATAGGTCTGTCGGATCCAACAACCCCATCCAAATCCTTTCACGACACACGTTGCGCTAGTGTTATCCGTAGTACTATCACGTAGAGTACTGCAGATGTTCCATACGAAGGTAGCCCATTTCGGACTGTTGAGTTGCGCAGTAGGGCCTCGGTCGCACGGCCAACTAAATCCCGGGGATGCTCATGTAAAAGTCCTGGCCCCACCCTCTCACCCCTTTAAAAGCATACCCACTCGAGCAATTGCAGTAGCTACTACACAGCAGCAGCTCGCGATGGCTCATGCCTTGGGCATCCTCCTCCTCCTCCTCCTCCTGGTCTCCTCGTCCGCCAGCTCTGCCTTCGCCGACGCAGTGCTCGGACGGAAGGCCGGCGTCATTCTCGAGGAGCCCAAGCTGGTGGCGACGCCAGGGAAGTACGCCGTGATCTTTGACGCTGGTAGCACGGGCACGCGTGTCCATGTCTTTCAGTTTGACAAGAAGATGGACCTCGTCGAGATCGGCGACGACATCGAGCTCTATGCCAAGGTATATATGACACACAAACCACGTAAGAGCAAACTCTAGCAGAATAGCTGTATCGGTTCGATCACCGTATTAACCATCATTACTGCAATTTTGCTAAAAATGACACTAGCAGAGTCGTCATACCTGACGAGATCGTCATAGTTTATTGAGTGCCCTTCATATATGGTTTCTTAGCCTCCATATATGGCGACCCGGGGTTTTCATTTGGACCGCATTCCTTATAATAGTTGCGTGTATATTACATGTGGCGCGAAGAAAATTTCATGTGGTCCCCACCGTCCGTAGAATGGCAAGATGATTGGAAAAAAGATGTCCTATTGACAAGTGGGTTCCATAATTATGAAAGCAAGATACCGAGACTTTAAGTTTGCGCACAAACCCAATAGCCTCCGTATTCATATGGAGCACACTCCATACGACGGATGGTGATCACGCATATGATAACTCTCCCAGAGTTCATTTAACATCTTTGTTCACATCTATGTTCTTGTTTCTTTCTCACCCCTTCTAATCTGTTGGTGCGTGCAGGTGGAACCGGGACTGAGTTCATATGCCGGACGGCCACAAGAAGCGGCCAAGTCTATCATACCTCTGCTTGACAAGGCCAAGAGCACTGTGCCTCGGTGGCTCATGGGAAAAACACCCGTTAAACTAGGGGTTCGTTCGTAATTAACTAGTAATACAGATGAAAATGAAAATCACTAGCTACCAACAAAACCGAAATTCAGATCTGAACAAAAATCTTGACTAAAATTACCATTCGGATGTGCAGGCCACGGCCGGACTCAGGCTTATCGGGGATGACAAGGCAGAGCAAATTCTTGAAGCAGTATTTTTCATCTCTTAGACTTCTCCCTACACAAGTATCATAAGAATGGCCTGCAGTGCCACTCAAGACAAAGATGATGTGTTACTATAATTAACGATACTATGATATAGGGCATAGAATAAGAAGAAATAACAACAAATAAATCTGTATGCAACTTCACACCAAAATTCTAAAAACAAGAAATAAAGTGGCATTATAATACTAGACTAGACTATGATATTACTATGCAATGGAAATCATGCACGCCACATGGTGTATGTGGTAAGCAACCTCAAAACAAACAATGTCAAGAAAATCATACACTTTTTGCGAAAAAGAAAATCATCACTAAAATACTAGTATACGATACTAACCACTGTGAGAGGCCTTGGGTTGAGCACATTTTTTTGACGGAGATACACACATAGAGAAGTATATTCTCTTCTTGTTTCCATGGATGTTAAGATTGAAAATCTGACTTGTTGAACCTATTCCTAAATTACAGGTCAGGGATGTTATCCACAGCAAGAGCAAATTTCAGTACAATCCTAGTTGGATCAATGTTATCGAGGGATCTCAGGAAGGATCTTACATATGGGTATATGCTACCACTGCTATTGTTGTTGTTGCTGCTACTAGTACTACTTCTGTTGGTGTTGCTGCTGTTGGTGTTGCTGCTGCTGCTACTGCTCTACCGCTACTACTACATGGCCTTAATTACTTCATCTATCTGTGTATATACATTACATACAAATGCATACTCCGTATTTACCGATGTTACACAAATATTGTACGTAGGTTGCTCTAAATTATTTGTTGGGTAAACTGGGAGGAGACTACGTCAAGACAGTAGGTGTGATTGACCTTGGAGGTGGGTCCGTGCAGATGACATATGCCATCTCTTCAGCTGCTGCTGCCGCCGCTCCCATAGTGTCTGACGGGAAGGAACCGTACGTCACCAAAGAGTATCTCAAAGGAAGAAACTACAATGTCTATGCTTACAGGTTGGACCCTATAGCTCTCCTTTGTTATTTTACTTACTACATTGGTCTTAATTACTGCAATTCTACAAGGCCCTATGATACATATAGCTTCCCTAATTAAGCTCCTCTTTTAGTTTACTTACATGGATCTTAATTGGTGCAATGCTACAATGCTTGATCGGTGGTAAATTTTGAACTAAACAAGGATTGCAGGCACATATACACCGGTTAATTTTGGACATGATTCTAGGATAACAGAATCGCCGACTCGGTTAGAAATATATCATGTAAAACCAACTATTACTCTTTCTGCAGCAATATATAGAACAGGTTATAGTTGTATGACATAACTAACAATCATACATAGTTATATATTAGTACAATGGTAAAGAAATTCGGACTCAGAACTAATATTATGTAATGCATACTAGTGGAACAAGTGGTATGTGAAGAATACACGGAAGCAAAAGTTCATTTGTTCATACCTAAGCTCTCGAGTCATACAAGATGGATCCTCAATTCAAATAGAACCATGCTGTGCTAAGCTTATTTTAAAATAGAGAACGCTTGTCGGAAGATCTAAATTATAACAATCCATCGCAATGCCGAACTAGGTCCGCAATACTAAGTCTCACATCAGAGCAAAATGGTTTTGGATGGTGTTGTGGTGGTTTCACACACGTGCAAGGCATCGAGGTGAATACAAAAACAGAAATATTATAGATAATGGGAAATTAGAAATATATCAGGTAAATAGAGTTTTCTATTTCTCAGGATAAAAACAAAATAGGAAATAGGAATAGAGTAGTATATTAAAATTAGGGTGTATGTCAACTAAGCCAAAACAGAATGGAGCGTGATGTGAAAGCCATACTCTCTTTTTTTCTTTTCTTTTTTGGGATCAATGTGAAAGCCCTACTCTGTGCGTGGTGATAAGTGTGTAACGATGGAGCATCCAAATGTCACGGTGTCTTGCAAGGAGCTCCCTCCCCCTGTATGTATGTGTCTCTTCTGTTTAGGAATCAAATATTATCTACTCCCTCCATTCCAAAATATATGTCTTTCTAGAGATTCTAACAAGTGACTACATATGAAGCAAACTGGGTGAATCTACACTCTAAAATATGTCTATATACATCCATATGTTGTTGTCCATTTGAAATGTCTAAAAAGACTTATATTTAGGAACGGAGGGAGTAATAATGATACAATTTGCTCAGGGACGGAGTTGCCTTGTAGGTTGGGGTCAGTTGGCCCCAGTGAAATTAGAAAATCCTTCTCTAGCTTAGCACTAACCACTCTTCACTTATAGAAGATGACCCCACGGTCATATATATGACGACATTAGACTTTTTTGGCTTCGTCCCGGAATCTAATTATATGTACTACCTAGTGTCTAGTACTATTTTGTTTGCATTAATTTACTACTTTGAGATACTAGATTACATCTAAAACTGTGAGCTCCTATGAAATCTAAGGATGTTTCCATTTCAGCTACTTGCACTACGGTGCACTGGCTTCTCGAGTAGAGATTTTCAAGGCAAGTAATGGACCATTCAACTATTGCATGTTGGGCGGATTCAACGGTACATGGTCACCTTCTTCCTTTGGTTGAGTAAGTACATACTCAAGGAAATCTCCGTCTAACGCATATTTATCCTTGAATGAAGGTAAATACACCTACAATGGAGAGCAATACGACGCTATAGCTCCACCACAAGGAGCAGCATATGTCAAGTGCAGAGAGGACGTCACCAAAGCACTAAAGTTGAATGCACCCTGTGAAACAAACAACTGCACCTTCAACGGCGTGTGGAGTGGCGGCGGTGGAGCTGGCCTGGCCGACCTCTACATCACCACCAGCTTCTACTACACGGCATCACAGGTTAAAGGGAACCACTAACCAATTAATTAATCTGGATGCATGTGAATTAGTGTTGGCTACAAGAACTGATGAACTCTCTCTCTCTCTCTCTCTCTCTCTCTCTCTCTCTCTCTCTCTCTCTCTCTCTCTCTCTCTCTCTCTGTGTGTGTGTGTGTGTGTGTGTGTGTGTGTGTGGCCAACAGGTTGGCTTGATCGACAGCGAGGCTAGCAGTGCAAAGACCACCCCTGCGGCGTGGAGGGACGCGGCAGAGAAGATTTGCCCGCTGAGCTTCAAGGAAGCGAAGGATGCATACCCAAGGGTCCGAGCTATTGACACGCCCTACATTTGCATGGATCTTATCTACCAGTACTCCTTGCTCGTGGATGGATTCGGTAAGCAGCTGCAAATATATATTAGTCTTCACTGTTTAGTTTTCGTTGATCGATGAATGGATTTTGGTACAGCTGTTGGTGTTTAATGGCAATGTGAGGCCAATCAACTAGACTTGGTTTAGCTGATATGAGGTATATGCAGGTTTGGAGCCGACAAAAGAGATCATAGTGGCAGAGAAGGTGAAGTACGGTGAATACTTCATCGAAGCCGCATGGCCTCTTGGAGAAGCCATAGAGGTCGTATCATCCATAAACCGGCTCCGTGATGCATGATTTAAATTGATATATAGTCCCTCGCAGCAAGCTGCATGTGTAGCTATCCATAGATGTAGCACGGACGCATATGCATGCTTGCCATGTCCTTTTTCCCTCAGAAGTGCCAAAAACACCCTATAGATTTGGATTGTGTACTATTTGCAATAATATTTTTATATTGTGTTTCTTGAGCTATAGCACGGTATGCTTGCATGTTTTACGCAATATGTGTGCAAATCATATTGTCTAAAAGTTACACCATTATATGCTTTCGCAACCATATTGTGGAATAGTGCAAGTTATACCTAATATGTGTGCAAGTTTTTCATCGTTTGATTTTACTGTTTTCCTATTAGGGTAATACCAATGCTCTTAATTCATTTCATCTTAGACTAATTTTTTGTTTTGTTTATGATACTTTTAGTATATGTCTTTGTTTACTCATAAGAATAAAAAGAATGGCAGGAAAAGATTGTTTATTTTTCTCACATGTGCTAATGTTTGTGGCTCCTTTTATTACTGTTTTCATTGTTGGTATTTTTTTTCCGTTGGAGTTCCTCCTATATTTTTGTGTCCAGTGCAGTTTAATGATGCATTCGGGTGACACTATTTAATGGATGTTAACAACTTAAATGGATTTTCTAGTAATTGATACACTTAAATCATAATTCTTATTGAAGTTACACCAGTTTATATTTGTTCTTGCACAATACGAGTGAAAATCTGTGTATCTTGCATGTTTAAATGGGTATTCTTTTCATTGTAAAAAATCTGCCATATTTTAATTTCATGCAATGCTTTAGTTTGCAACAGATTTTGTTTGCCTGCCAAAACTCTTTATGCATTTACCATCTTAATTTTATCAAACATTTTAATTACCAATGGGCCGTAGCAGAAGGTAGCTCAAACCCCTTTACGTGTTTACCATCTTAATTTGATCAAATATTTTAATTAGCAATGGACCGTAGCAGATGGATAGCTACAGGCCGGAAGCTGGCAGCTAGTCAGTTGGCTGGCATGCATTCACGTTGTACAGAACAAAAAAACGTGACTGGAATATATCCGTAGATTAAAATCTCACGGGGAGAAAAGAAAGTGACTAATATACACACAAAAAATCAGACACCTGAGGGTGCTCCCAAAAAATTTCATGACCGAGAAAGCCCGCAGCAAATATCTTAGGTAAGAAATATTCTTCCTCGAAGTGGCGCCGACGACAAATCGAAGGATGGCGTCGGTCGTCGGACACTGGATCTGACATGACTAATATATGTTCAAGGCGTTGATGTCATGTGAAGGGGATGCTGTTGCGCAGAGGTGGAGGTACATGTATGTCGGGGAGGAGGGGGGGTGAAGGAAATATGTCGTAGAGGCAATAATAAATTTATTATTTATTTCCTTATGTCATGATAAATGTTTATTATTCATGCTAGAATTGTATTAACCGGAAACATGATACATGTGTGAATACATAGACAAACAAAGTGTCACTAGTATGCCTCTACTAGACTAACTCGTTAATCAAAGATGGTTACGTTTCCTAGCTATAGACATGAGTTGTCATTTGATTAACGGGATCACATCATTAGGAGAATGATGTGATTGACTTGACCCATTCCGTTAGCTTAGCACTTGATCGTTTAGTTTGTTGCTATTGCTTTCTTCATGACTTATACACGTTCCTGTGACTATGAGATTATGCAACTCCCGTTTATCGGAGGAACACGTTTTGTGCTACCAAACGTCACAACGTAACTGAGTGATTACAAAGGTGCTCTACAGGTGTCTCCAAAGGTACTTGTTGGGTTGGCATATTTCGAGATTAGGATTTGTCACTCCGATTGTCGGAGAGGTATCTCTTGGCCCACTCGGTAATACACATCACTTAAGCCTTGCAAGCATTGCAACTAATGAGTTAGTTGCGGGATGATGTATTACGGAACGAGCAAAAGGACTTGCCGGCAAACGAGATTGAAGTAGGTATTGAGATACCGATGATCGAATCTCGGGCAAGTAACATACCGATGACAAAGGGAACAACGTATGTTTTTATGCGGTTTGACCGATAAAGATCTTCTAGAATATGTAGGAGCCAATATGAGCATCCAGGTTCCGCTATTGGTTATTGACCGGAGACATGTCTCGGTCATGTCTACATAGTTCTCGAACCCGTAGGGTCCGCACGCTTAAAGTTTGATGATGGTTATATTATGAGTTTATGTGTTTTGATGTACCGAAGGTAGTTTGAAGTCCCGGATGTGATCAAGAACATGACGAGGAGTCTCGAAATGGTCGAGACATGAAGATTGATATATTGGACGAAAATATTCGGACACCGGAATGGTTTCGGGGGTTATCGGATATATACCGGAGTACCGGCCGGA
>NC_041392.1:124674193-124685981 GCF_002162155.2 Triticum dicoccoides | reverse complement strand
GTTAATGGGCCTCATGGGCCCAATTGGTGGAAGAGGAGAGGCAGCCAAGGGACAGCCGCACGCCCCTCACCTCCCAATTTCGAATTGGACTAGGAAGGGGGCGCCCCCCCTTCCTTTCTCCCTCTTTCTCCTTCCCTCTCCTCTCCTACTCCAACATGGGGCGCGCCAAGGGTGGCCGGCCCGCTCCCCCTCCTCTACTCCTTTATATACGGGGAGGAAGGCACCCCTAGAGACACAACAATTGATCCCTTGGATCTCTTAGCCGTGTGCGGTACCCCATCCACCATAATCCACCTCGGTCATATCGTAGCAGTGCTTAGGCGAAGCCCTGTGTCGGTAGAACATCATCATCGTCACCACGCCATCATGCTGACGGAAATCTCCCTCAAAGCTCGGCTAGATCGGAGTTCAAGGGACGTCATTGAGTTGAACGTGTGCAGAACTCGGAGGTGTCGTGCGTTCGGTGCTTGATCAGTCGGGTCGTGAATACGTACGACTCCATCAACCGCGTTATGCTAACGCTTCCTCTTTCGGTCTACGAGGGTACATTGACAACACTCTCCCCTCTCATTGCTATGCATCACCATGATCTTGTGTGTTTGTAGGAATTTTTTTGAAATTATTACGTTCCCCAGCAGTGGTATCAGAGCCAGGTTTTATGCATTGATGTTATATGCACGAGTAGAACACAAGTGAGTTGTGGTCGATACAAGTCATACTGCTTACCAGCATGTCATACTTTGGTTCGGCGGTATTGTTGGATGAAGCGGTTCGGACCGACATTATGCGTACGCTTACGCGAGACTGGTTCTACCGACATGCTTTGCACACAGGTGGCTGGTGGGTGTCAGTTTCTCCAACTTTAATTGAACCGAGTGTGGCTACGCCCGGTCCTTGAGAAGGTTAAAACAGCACTAACTTGATGAACTATCGTTGTGGTTTTTATGCGCAGGTAAGAACGGTTCTTGCTCAGCCCGTAGCAGTCACGTAAAACATGCAACAACAAAGTAGAAGACGTCTAACTTGTTTTTGCAGGGCATGTTGTGATGTGATATGGTCAAGGCATGATGTTATATTTTATTGTATGAGATGATCATGTTTTGTAACCGAGTTATCGGCAACTGGCAGGAGCCATATGATTGTCGCTTTATTGTATGCAATGCAATCGCCCTGTAATGATTTACTTTATCACTAAGCGGTAGCGATAGTCATAGAAGCATAAGTTGGCGAGATGACAACGATGCTAAGATGGAGATCAAAGTTTCGCACCGGTGACAATGGTGATCATGACGGTGCTTCGGAGATGAAGATCACAAGCACAACATGATGATGGACATATCATATCACTTATATTGATTGCATGTGATGTTTATCTTTTATGCATCTTATCTTGCTTTGATTGACGGTGGCATTATAAGATGATCTCTCACTAAATTATCAAGGTATAAGTGTTCTCCCTGAGTATGCACCATTGCGAAAGTTTTCGTGCTAAGACATCACGTGATGATCGGGTGTGATAGGCTCTATGTTCAAATACAACGGGTGCAAAACAGTTGCACACGCGGAATACTCAGGTTAAACTTGACGAGCCTAGCATATGCAGATATGGCCTCGGAACACTGAGAGCGAAAGGTCGAGCGTGAATCATATAGTAGATATGATCAACATAGTGATGTTCACCATTGAAACTACTCCATCTCACGTGATGATCGGACATAGTTTGGTTGACTTGGATCACGTGATCATTTAGAGGATTAGAGAGATGTCTATCTAAGTGGGAGTTCTTATGTAATATGATGAATTGAACTTAAATTTATCATGAACTTAGTACCTGATAGTTTTTTGCTTGTCTATGTTGATTGTAGATAGATGGCTCATGCTGTCGTTCCATTGAATTTTAATGCGTTCCTTGAGAAAGCAAAGTTGAAAGATGATGGTAGCAATTACACGGACTGGGTCCATAACTTGAGGATTATCCTCATTGCTGCATAGAAGAATTACGTCCTGGAGGCACCGCTGGGTGCCAGGCCTGCTGCAGATGCTGCTGATAACATTAAGAACGTTTGGCAGAGTAAAGCTGATGGCTACTCGATAGTTCAGTGTGCCATGCTTTACGGCTTAGAACCGGGACTTCAACGACGTTTTGAACGTCATGGAGCATATGAGATGTTCCAGGAGTTGAAGTTAATATTTCAAGCAAATGCCCGGATTGAGAGATATGAAGAATCCAATAAGTTCTATCGTTGTAAGATGGAGGAGAATAGTTCTGTCAATGAACATATACTCAAAATGTCTGGGTATCATAATCACTTGACTCAACTGGGAGTTAATCTTCCTGTTGATAGTGTCATTGACAGAGTTCTTCAATCACTGCCACCAAGCTACAAAAGCTCCGTGATGAACTATAATATGCAAGGGATGAATAAGACAATTCCAGAGCTCTTCGCGATCCTAAAGGCAGCGGAGGTAGAAATCAAAAAGGAGCATCAAGTGTTGACGGTCAACAAGACCACTAGTTTCAAGAAAAAGGGTAAAGGGAAGAAGAAGGGGAACTTCAAGAAGAACGGCAAACAAGTTGCTGCTCAATAGAAGAAACCCAAGTCTGGACCTAAGCCTAAAACTGAGTGCTTCTACTGCAAACAGACTGGTCACTGGAAGCGGAATTGCCCCAAGTATCTAGTGGATAAGAAGGATGGCAAGGTGAACAAAGGTATATGTGATATACATGTTATTGATGTGTACCTTACTAGAGCTCGCAGTAGCACCTGGGTATTTGATACTGGTATTGTTGCTAATATTTGCAACTCGAAACAGGGACTACGGATTAAGCGAAGATTGGCTAAGGACGAGGTGACGATGCGTGTGGGAAATGGTTCCAGAGTCAATGTGATCGCAGTCGGCACGCTACCTCTACATCTACCTTCGGGATTAGTTTTAGACCTAAATAATTGTTATTTGGTGCCAGCGTTGAGCATGAACATTATATCTGGATCTTGTTTGATGCGAGACGGTTATTCATTTAAATCAGAGAATAATGGTTGTTCTATTTATATGAGTAATATCTTTTATGGTCATGCACCCTTGAAGAGTGGTCTATTCTTATTGAATCTCGATAGTAGTGATACACATATTCACAATATTGAAGCCAAAAGATGCAGAGTTGATAATGATAGTGCAACTTATTTGTGGCACTACCGTTTAGGTCATATTGGTGTAAAGCACATGAAGGAACTCCATACTAATGGACTTTTGGAACCACTTGATTATGAATCACTTGGTACTTGCGAACCGTGCCTCATGGGCAAGATGACTAAAACGCCGTTCTCCGGAACTATGGAGCGAGCAACAGATCTATTGGAAATCATACATACATATGTTTGTGGTCCGATGAATGTTGAGGCTTGCGGCGGGTATCATTATATTCTCACCTTCACAGATGATTTAAGCAGATATGGGTTGATACGTCTCCAACGTATCTATAATTTTTTATTGCTCCATGCTATATTATCTACTGTTTTGGACATTATTGGGCTTTATTATCCACTTTTATATTATTTTTGGGAGGCCCAGCCAGAATTGTTGTTTTTTGCCTGCTTTAGGGTTTCGAAGAAAAGGAATATCAAACAGAGTCCAAACAGAATGAAACCTTCGGGAACGTGATTTTCTCAACGAACAAGACTCGGGAGACTTGGACCCTACGTCAAGACACAAAAGAGGAGGCCACGAGATAGGGGGCGTGCCTACCCCCAGGCGCGCCCTCCACCCTCGTGGGCCCCCTGTTGCTCCACCGACGTACTCCTTCCTCCTATATATACCTACGTACCCCCAAACAGACAGATACGGAGCCAAAACCCTAATTCCACCGCCCCAACTTTCTGTATCCACGAGATCCCTTCTTGGGGCATGTTCCGGAGCTCCGCCGGAGGGGGCATCAATCACGTAGGGCTTCTACATCAACACCATAGCCTCTCCGATGAAGTGTGAGTAGTTTACCTCAGACCTACGGGTCCATAGTTATTAGCTAGATGGCTTCTTCTCTCTTTTTGAATCTCAATACAATGATCTCCGCGTCTCTTGTGGAGAACTATTCGATATAACCTTATTTTTGCTGTGTGTTTATTGAGACCGATGAATTGTGGGTTTATGATCAAGTCTATCTATGAATAATATTTGAATCTTCTCTAAATTCTTTTATGTATGATTGGTTATCTTTGCAAGTCTCTTCGAATTATCAGTTTGGTTTGGCCTACTAGATTGATCTTTCTTGCAATGGGAGAAGTGCTTAGCTTTGGGTTCAATCTTGCGGTGTCCTTTTCCAGTGACAGTAGGGGCAGCAAGGCACGTATTGTATTGTTGCCATCGAGGATAACAAGATGGGGTTTTCATCATATTGCATGAGTCTATCCCTCTACATCATGTCATCTTGCTTAAGGCGTTACTCTGTTTTTAACTTAATACTCTAGATGCATGCTGGATAGCGGTCGATGAGTGGAATAATAGTAGTAGATGCAGGTAGGAGTCGGTCTACTTGTCTCGGACGTGATGCCTATATACATGATCATACCTAGATATTCTCATAACTATGCTCAATTCTGTCAATTGCTCAACAGTAATTTGTTCACCCACCATAGAATACTTATGCTCTCGAGAGAAGCCACTAGTGAAACCTATGGCCCCCGGGTCTATCTTCATCATATTAATCTCCTACTACTTAGTTATTTCCTTTGCTTTTTTACTTTGCATCTTTATCACAAAAATACCAAAAATATTATCTTATCATATCTATCAGATCTCACTCTCGTAAGTGGCCGTGTAGGGATTGACAACCCCTATTCGCGTTGGTTGCGAGGATTTATTTGTTTTGTGCAGGTACGAGGGACTCGCGTGTAGCCTCCTACTGGATTGATACCTTGGTTCTCAAAAACTGAGGGAAATACTTATGCTACTTTGCTGCATCGTGCCTTCCTCTTCGGGGAAAACCAATGCAGTGCTCAAGAGGTAGCATGGGTATATCTACTTAATGAAACATAAGTCTGAAAAATTTGAAAAGTTCAAAGAATTTCACAGTGAAGTTGAAAATCATCGTAACAAGAAAATAAAGTTTCTACGATCTGATCGTGGAGGAGAATATTTGCGTTACGAGTTTGGTCTTCATTTGAAACAATGCGGAATAGTTTCGCAACTCATGCCACCCGGAACACCACAGCGTAATGGTGTTTCGGCCGCGGGAGGTGATGACCCATCTATTGTAGTCCTTTCGATAAGTAAGATCATCAAGAAGCTTTAGTATTTCTTTTCTTACCACTTCTTTCATTTTAGGATTCAGACGTCGTTGAGGATCACAAACTGGTTTGGCATCTGCTTCCAAATTTATTTTATGTTGACATAGAGTGGGACTAATGCCCTTAAGATCATCAAGAGTATATCCAATAGCAGCACGGTGCTTCTTCAGAGTTTTCAATAATCTTTCTTCTTCATGCTCTGAAAGGTTAGCACTAATAATAACAGGATATATCTTCTTTTCATTAAGATAAGCATATTTAAGATTGTTAGGTAACGATTTAAGCTCAAACACGGGATCACCCTTAGGTGGAGGGGGATCCCCTAGGATTTCAACAGGCAAATTGTGTTTCAGAATAGGTTACTATTTAAAGAATACTTCATCTATTTCCCTTCTTTCATTCATAAACATATCATTCTCATGGTCTAGCAAATATTGTTCTAAAGGATCATTAGGAGGTACGGCAATAGAAGCAAGACCAATAATTTCATCCTTACTAAGCAATTCTTCTTCACGGTGTTGTTTACTAAATTTAGAGAAATTAAACTCATGAGTCATATCATCTAAGCCGACAGTAACAACATCCCTTGTGCAATCTATGGTAGCATTAACAGTATTCAAGAAGGGTCTACCGAATATAATGGGACAAAAGCTATCTTGTGGGGAACCAAGAATAAGAAAATCAGCAGGATATTTAGTTTTCCCACACAAGACTTCAACATCTCTAACAATTCCCATTGGTGAAATAGTATCTCTATTAGCAAGTTTAATAGTGACATCAATTTCTTCTAACTCAATAGGTGCAATGTCATGCATAATTTCTTTGTATAAGTCAATAGGTATTGCACTAGCACTAGCACCCATATCACATAAGCCATGATAACAATGATCTCCTATTTTAACAAAAATAAAAGGCATGCCTACCACATGTCTAGGTTTATCTGTATCACGGGGTTTAGCAATTCTAGCAGTTTACAGAAGTAAATAACATGCCCATCTATATTATCAGACAAGAGATCTTTAACAATAGCAATATTAGGTTCAACTTTAACTTGCTTAGGAGGTGTATATGTTTTAATATTGCTTTTACGAACCACAGTTGAAGCTTTAGCATGATCCTTTATCCTAACAGGGAAAGGTGGTTTCTCAACATAACAAGTAGGAACAATAGGATCATTATAAGTGACAGTCTTTTCTTCAACTTTAATATGTGCAACTACTTTTACTTCTATGGGAGGATGATATTTAAACCACTTCTCCTTAGGGAGATCAACATAAGTAGCAAAAGATTCACAGAAAGAAGCTACTATCTCAGAATCAAGTCCATACACTAGTAGAAAACAGGGCTTTGGTCCAGGCCGGGTAAGCCCATTAGTCCCTGTTCAGTCCAGAACCGGGACCAATGGGGGCATTGGACCCGGTTCATGAGCCCAGGGGGGCGGCCGGGCCACGTGGGCCATTGGTCCCGGTTCATCTGGACCTTTTGGTCCCGGTTGGTGGGACGAACCGGGACCAATGGGCCTCGCTCCTGGCCCACCACCATTGGTCCCGATTGGTGGCTTGAACCGGGACCAAAGGCTTCCCTTTAGTCCCGGTTCATGCCACCAACCGGGACCAATGAGGTGCCTATATATACTCCCTCGCGTAAGAGCAGAGCACACTGCTCTGTTTTTTTCTGGCCGAGGGGGAGAGGGCTTGGTGGTGCTCTAGCTCACCTCCTATGCACACAAGGTGTTCGATGGAACGCCCGAGCCACACTACTTAAGCTTTCTCCTCTCCAAGCTCGACCTCCAAGCTCCATTTTCCACAATATTTGTCTAGGTTTAGCGGTCCGTCACGCCTCGTCCTCGTCTTCACCGCCGTCGATCACCCGCGTCGAGCTCATCGCCGGCACCACTGTGGTGAGCCTCTTGTTCTTATCTTCTTTCTGAAAGGAAAAATATTCTTACTTGTATGTTTACATAGATACTTGTATTATTTTCTTACTTTTATTATTGCATCTTATATAGTGCGATGGTTTTGGTATCCGCCCCCGTCGGCCCTCGTCCTGTCTATGATTCGGATGTGGTATATATATTATCATTATAACTATTGGTTCATTTATTGTTTATGAAAATTATGCCGACCAACGTGACATAGATTCTATTTATGTAGGATGTATGTGAATCGGAAATGCCAACCGACCCTATTGTTGAGAGGTTAAATTTAGTTGAAGAAGAAAACAATTTGTTGAAGGAAAAAATAAAAAAATTGAGGAGGAGAAGATGATATTGGAATTGCATGTTGCGGATGTCGTCGATGATCACAAGATGAAGATGGATGCAATGCGCTTGAAGATTAGAAAGATTAGAAAATATGCCATTCATACTGAGGCTTGGTATCATTATGCCGTTGGATCAATTGTTACCTTGGTTGCGATTATGATCGCATTTGTTTTCGCATTGAAATGTTTTACATAGTTTCAATGTATGGTTTAATTAATTAGATGCTCTGGAGAGCTATATGTTGTTAGATGAGAACTATGTATGCACTTTGGTTTTAATGTGATGATGAACTTCTATTAATTTGGACACTTAATTATATATAGTGCATGCAGATGAACCGGCAATGGATGTACGGTGACAGACACACCCGCGAGTACATTAAGGGCGTGCATGAGTTTCTCGATGCGGCTGAGGCAAACAAGCAGAATGGTTTTATGTGTTGTCCATGCACTAAATGTGGGAATACGAGGTCTTACTCTAACCGGAAAATCCTTCACTCCCACCTGTTTTACAAGGGTTTCATGCCACACTATAATGTTTGGACGAGGCACTGAGAAATAGGGGTTATGATGGAAGACGGCGAAGAAGAAGACTACGATGACAACTATGTGCCCCCTGAATACGGTGATGCTGCAACGGGGGGAGCTGGTGAAGATCAAGAGGAACCAAACGATGTGCCCGATGATGATGATCTCCGCCGGGTCATTGTCGATGCAAGGACGCAATGCATTAGTCAAAAGGAGAAGCTGAGGTTCGATCACATGTTAGAGGATCACAAAAAAGGGTTATACCCCAATTGCGAAGATGGCAACACAAAGCTCGGTATCGTACTGGAATTGCTGTAGTGGAAGGCAGAGAATGCTGTGGCTGACAAAGGATTTGAGAAGCTACTAAAAATATTGAAGAAGAAGCTTCCAAAGGATAACGAATTGCCCGACAGTACATACGCAGCAAAGAAGGTCGTATGCCCTCTAGGATTGGAGGTGGAGAAGATACATGCATGCCCTAATGACTGCATCCTCTACCGCGGTGCATACAAGGATCTGAACGGATGCCCGGTATGCGGTGCATTGCGGTATAAGATCAGACAAGATGGCCCTGGTGATGTTGACGGCGAGCCCCCAGGAAGAGGGTTCCTGCGAAGGTGATGTGGTATGCTCCTATAATACCACGGTTGAAACGTCTGTTCAAAAACGAAGAGCATGCCAAGTTGATGCGATGGCACAATGAGAACTGAAAGAAAGATGGGAAGTAGAGAGCACCCGCTGACGGGTGCAGTGGAGAAAAATTGAGAGAAGGTACTGGGATGAGTTTGCAAAGGACCCAAGGAATGTATGGTTTGCTTTAAGCGCGGATGGCATTAATCCTTTCGGGGAGCAGAGCAGCAATCACAGCACCTGGCCCGTGACTCTATGTATGTATAACCTTCCTCCTTGGATGTGCATGAAGCGGAAGTTCATTATGATGCCAGTTCTCATCCAAGGCCCTAAGCAACCCGGCAACGAAATTGATGTGTACCTAAGGCCATTAGTTGAAGAACTTTTACAGCTGTGGAATGAAAACGGTGTACGTACGTGGGGTGAGCACAGACAGGAGGAATTTAACCTTAAGGCGTTGCTGTTCGTGACCATCAACGATTGGTCCGCTCTCAGTAACCTTTCAGGACAGACAAACAAAGGATACCACGCATGCACGCACTGTTTAGATGACACTGAAAGTATATACCTGGACAAATGCAGGAAGAATGTGTACCTAGGCCATCATCGATTTCTTCCGACCAACTATCAATGTGGAAAGAAAGGCAAGCATTTCAAAGGCGAGGCAGATCACCGGAAGAAGCCCGCCATGCGCACCGGTGATCACGTGCTTGCTATGGTCAATGATTTACACTATGTAATATTTGGAAAGGGTCCCGGTGGACTAGCTGTTCCGAATGACGCTGAGGGACACACACCCATGTGGAAGAAGAAATCTATATTTTGGGACCTACCCTACTGGAAAGACCTAGAGGTCCGCTCCTCAATCGACGTGATGCACGTGACGAAGAACCTTTGCGTGAACCTGCTAGGCTTCTTGGGCGTGTATGGGAAGACAAAAGATACACCTGAGGCACGGGAGGACCTGCAACGTTTGCACGAAAAAGATGGCATGCCTCCGAAGCAATATAAAGGTCCTGCCAGCTATGCTCTTACGAAAGAAGAGAAAGAAATCTTCTTTGAATGCCTGCTCAGTATCAAGGTCACGACTGGCTTCTCGTCGAATATAAAGGGAATAATAAATATGCCAGGGAAAAAGTTTCAGAACCTAAAGTCTCATGACTACCACGTGATTATGACGCAACTGCTTCCGGTTGCATTGAGGGGGCTTCTACTGGAAAACGTCCGATTAGCCATTGTGAAGCTATGTGCATTCCTCAATGCAATCTCTCAGAAGGTGATCGATCCAGAAATCGTACCAAGTCTAAGGAGTGATGTGGCGCAATGTCTTGTCAGTTTCGAGCTGGTGTTCCCACCATCCTTCTTTAATATCATGACGCACGTCCTAGTTCATCTAGTCGACGAGATTGTCATCCTGGGGCCCGTATTTCTACACAATATGTTCCCCTTTGAGAGGTTCATGGGAGTCCTAAAGAAATATGTCCGTAATCGCGCTAGGCCAGAAGGAAGCATCTCCATGGGCCATCAAACAGAGGATGTTATCGGGTTTTGTGATGACTTCATTCCTGGCCTTAACAAGATAGGTCTCCCTAAATCGCGGTATGAGGGGAGACTGACTGGAAAAGGCACTCTTGGAAGAGACTCAATAATATGCAGGGACGGATATTCTTGGTCTCAAGCACACTACACAGTTCTACAGAACTCTACCTTGGTGACCCCGTATGTCAATGAACACAAGAACAGTCTGCGCTCCAAACACCCGAAGCAGTGCGACAACTAGATTACATGTGAACACATCAGGACTTTCAGCAGTTGGTTGGAAACACGTCTCAGAGGTGACAACACTGTTTGTGATGAGTTGTACTTGTTGTCCAGGGGACCATCTTTGACTGTATTGACTTACAAAGGATACGAGATAAATGGGAATACATTTTACACGATCACCCAAGATCAAAAGAGCACCAACCAAAACAGCGGTGTCCGCTCTGATGCAGCAACCGAGAGCGGAAAGGACACATATTATGGTTACATAGTGGACATATGGGAACTTGACTACGGACCTGATTTTAAGGTCCCTTTGTTTAAGTGCAAATGGGTCAATCAGTCAGGCGGCGGGGTACAGGTAGACCCACAGTACGGAATGACAACAGTGGATCTGAAAAATCTTGGGTACACTGACGAACCGTTCGTCCTAGCCAATGATGTGGCACAGGTTATCTATGTGAAGGACATGTCTACCAAACCGAGAAAAAGAAAAGATAAGGAAGCGAATACATCATACGATGAGCCAAAGCGCCACATAGTTCTTTCAGGAAAAAGGGACATGCTGGGAGTGGACGGCAAGACAGACATGTCTAAAGATTATGAAAAGTTTCATGAAATTCCTCCCTTCAATGTCAAGGCTGACCCAGGCATCCTGATAAACGATGAAGATTATCCATGGTTACGGCGCAATAAGCAAATGACACAAGCGAAGAAAAAATGAATACTTTCTCCTGCAACTATTATGATGATACCATGCCAACTTTGTAACAGACGAGTATGATATCGTTGTCCGTTTTGTACATGCACATGCTATGTGGGTGAAATTATGATACCATGCCAACTTTCAACTTTTTCAGAGTTCATTTGAAATGCTTTAATGTCTTATGGTTCGGCCCTCGTAATACCATTATTCAAATTTTAACTATTCAAATTTGAAAACTAGTGGCACTAACAGAAAGTTTATAATTTTTTCTAAAACTGATGGCACTAACAAAAAGTTTATAATTTTGCTGACCTAAAAGCAAAAAGAATTAAAAAATAAAGCAAAAAACAAAATAAAATAAATAATGCAAAAAACAAAACAAAAAAACAGGAAAAAAACTAATTTTATAGTAAACTTAATCACAAACTTGTGATTCACACAAATTTCAAAGATTTCAAATTTTAACTATTCAAATTTGAAAACTAATGGCACTAACAGAAAGTTTATAATTTTTCTAAAACTAATGGCACTAACAGAAAGTTTATAATTTTGCTGACCTAAAAGCAAAAAGAATTAAAAAAAGCAAAAAAACAAAAGAAAATAAATAATGCAAAAAAGA
>NC_041392.1:124656249-124673865 GCF_002162155.2 Triticum dicoccoides | reverse complement strand
TTTCTAAAACTAATGGCACTAACACAAAGTTTATAATTTTGCTGACCTAAAAGCAAAAAAATTTAAAAAAAGCAAAAAACAAAAGAAAATAAATAATGCAAAAAACAAAACAAAAAATGGAAAAAATCTATTTTTATAGTAAAGTTAATCACAAACTTGTGATTCACACAAATTTCAAAGAATTCAAATTTTAACTATTCAAATTTGAAAACTAATGGCACTAACAGAAAGTTTACAATTTTTCTGACCTAAAAGCAAAAAGAATTGAAAAAATAAAGCAAGAAACAAAAGAAAATAAATAATGCAAAAAACAAAACAAAAAACTGGAAAAAAAAATAAAAAAAAATTGCCACCTATTGGGCCACCACGGCCTAAATACGACTAGAAACCCAACCTGGGCCAGGATTCAGGCGGGGTGACGTGGCGCCCACGGAACGGCCCACCCCGCGCATGCGGGAGAATCCAGCGCGGGGAGCCCGACAAGAGCGGGAAGGCAGGCCCTGGCGGCGATCCCGCGACGGATTCGCTTGCCACAGCTGGCGCAGACATCTGGGAGGATCCCGAAGCAGATTCGCCAGGAAAATGCGTGCACATGAAATATGGTTCTATAGCTCGATTTTGTACACCATTTTCAGCACTGTTTGCATTGTTGTGATCTGCAGTAGCTTCTGAAATAGAATACTCAGATAAACCATTAGGAGAGTTAGGAAAATTTGGATCATCACAATTATTCATTTCCCCACTACCACTATTTGTGAGATGAGAGTCCAAAAGTAGGATCTCTTTACGAAGGAGAGCGCCGGCATTTGGATGAAGTTTAGCAAAAGGAAATTGTGTTTCATCAAAAACGACATCGCGAGAAATATAGACACGACCAGTTGAGACATCTAGACACTTGACTCCCTTGTGTTGAGCACTATAACCCAGAAAAACGCATTGTTTGGAACGAAACATGAGTTTTCTGTTGTTGTATGGGAGGAGATTGGGCCAACATGCACAACCAAAAATATGAAGGGGAGCATAGTCTGGTTTAGTATGGAAAAGACGCTCAATGGGTATTTCATTCTTAATAACTCGACTGGGTAGGATGTTAATAAGATGAACAGCAGTGAGATAGGCTTCATCCCAAAACAGCAGTGAGATAGGCCTCAACAACAACGTCTCCGAACCTCTCACTCGTTCCAATTATGTTCTCTGGCGTGCCCAAGCTCATTCCCAGATCATGGGGGCGGGTCTCTTCGGGTAGTGGAAGCCTATCTCACTGCTGTTTTGGGATGAAGCCTATCTCACTGCTGTTCATCTTATTAACATCCTACCCAGTCGAGTTATGAAGAATGAAACACCCACTGAGCGTCTTTTCCATACTAAACCAGACTATACTCCCCTTCGTATTTTTGGTTGTGCATGTTGGCCCAATCTCCGCCCATACAACAACAGAAAACTCATGTTTCGTTCCAAACAGTGCGTTTTTTTGGGTTATAGTACTCAACACAAGGGAGTCAAGTGTCTAGATGTCTCAACTAGTCGTGTCTATATTTCTCGCGATGTCGTTTTCGATGAAACACAGTTTCCTTTTGCTAAACTTCATCCAAATGCCGGCGCTCTCCTTCGTAAAGAGATCCTACTTTTGGACTCTCATCTCACAAATAGTGGTAGTGGGGAAATTAATAATTGTGATGATCCAAATTTGCCTAACTCTCCTAATGGTTTATCTGAGTATTCTATTTCAGAAGCTACTGCAGATCACAATGGTGCAAACAGTGCTGAAAATGGTGTACAAAATCGAGCTATAGAACCATATTTCATGTGCATGCATTTTCCTGGCGAATCTGCTTCGGGATCCTCCCAGATGTCTGCGCCAGCTGTGGCAGGCGAATCCATCGCGGGATCGCCGCCAGGGCCTGCCTTCCCGCTCTTGTCGGGCTCCCCGCCTGGATTCTCCCGCATGCGCGGGGCGGGCCGACCCGCGGGCGCCACGTCTCCCTCCCTGTCTGGATTCTCCTTGGGATGAACTCCTAGCACCAGCTTGCATACGAGCAATTCAAGAGGAATTGGCGGCATTCTTTCTTGACCACGTGATCGCTGAAGACGGAGAATACTATGTGGACCATGAGTCCGTATGTTAGGAGATTATATTTGTAAGAGATAATTATTGTATATATGTAGCCGGTAGTGTCGGAAAGATATACGAGAATCTGTTGTTCGACCAATCTCTCGGAGAAGGAGAGGTAGTCGATATCACTTCTCTCTGTATGCATATATGTTCATGACGATCTTCCGTTTCCTTCGTTTGCTTACTAGCTAGCTAGCGTGTCTAGTCCTCTCTATACGTATGTATAATACGTAGCGTCGACCAAGCACGGACATAAGAGAGGACACTTCTCTCTATTAATTATAGCTAGCTAACACAATATATGAAACACCTAAATTAACCCCCCAAAACCCCCAACCCTCCCCCCCCCCTCCTTCAAAAAAAACAAAAACCCCAGCCACAGAAATGCTAACGCGTGGATGCATATTGGTCCCGGTTGGTGCCACCAACCGGGACCAAAGGCCCTCCTGCCTGACTCCGCGCACAGGCCACGTGGAGGCCCATCTGTCCCGGTTCTGGATTGAACCGGGACTAAAGGGACAGGGCATTAGTGCCGACCCTTTAGTCCCAGTTCAGGAACCGGGACAAAAGGCCCTTGCGAACCGGGACAACAAGCCCTTTTTCTACTAGTGATATTTAGTGCTAAACTTATGGAAAATATCGGTATCCATAAAAGATTTAACACAATCAAACTTAGGTGTCATACCTGACTCCTTACCTTCGTCGAGATCCCAATCTTCAGAGTTGCTTTTAATTCTATCCAATAAATTCCATCTAAATCCAATAGTCTTCATCATAAAAGAGCCAGCACAAGAAGTATCGAGCATGGTGCGATTATTTTCAGAAAGCCGAGCATAATTATTTTGAAGAATTGTTTCTCTTGGGAGATCATGTTGGGGCATGAATATAACATTGATTTAAGCCTCCCACAAGTTTGAGCGATGCTTTCTCCTTCGTGAGGCCAAAAATTATATATATAATTGCGGTCACGATGAGCAAGATGCATAGGGAAATACTTTTGATGAAATTCCAATTTCAATCTTCTATAGTTCCATGATCTCGTATCATCACATAGCCTATACCATGTCAATGCGTCTCCCTTCAAAGATAAAGGGAAGACCTTCTTCTTAGCAACATCATCGGGTATACCTCCAAGTTTAAATAATCCGCAAACTTCATCCACATATATTTGGTGTTAATTAGGATGCTTTATTCCATCTCCTGTACAAGGATTAGCTAGCAGTTTTTCTATCATACCCGAAGGATACTCATAAGGAATTTCATTTTCAATAGGTTCAGTAGGTTGAGGACCAACTCTTTGCTCTACTGGTCGGGGTGAAGATACCCCGAACAAGCCCCTCAGAGGATTATTTTCCATAGTAACAAGTGACAGTAAATTTCAGCACACTATATAAATTTTTCCTTACCAAATTCCACCTACCAAAGGCGCTTCACTCCCCAGCAACGGCACCAGAAAAGAGTCTTGATGACCCACAAGTATATGGGATCTATCATAGTCCTTTCGATAAGTAAGAGTGTCGAACCCAACGAGGAGCAGAAGGAAATGATAAGCGGTTTTCAGCAAGGTATTCTCTGCAAGTACTGAAATAAGTGGTAACAGATAGTTTTGTGATAAGATAATTTGTAACGAGCAACAAGTAACAAAAGTAAATAAAGTGCAGCAAGGTGACCCAATCATTTTTGTAGCAAACGACAAGCCTGGACAAACTCTTATATAAGGAAAAGCGCTCCCGAGGACACATGGGAATATCGTCAAGCTAGTTTTCATCACGTTCATATGATTCGCGTTCGGTACTTTGATAATTTGACATGTGGGTGGACCGGTGCTTGGGTGCTGTTCTTACTTGAACAAGCATCCCACTTATGATTAACCTCTATTGCAAGAATCCGTAACTACAACAAAAGTATTAAGGTAAACCTAACCATAGCATGAAACATATGGATCCAAATCAGCCCCTTACAAAGCAACGCATAAACTAGGGTTTAAGCTTCTGTCACTCTAGCAACCCATCATCTACTTATTACTTCCCAATGCCTTCCTCTAGGCCCAAATAATGGTGAAGTGTTATGTAGTCGACGTTCACATAACACCACAAGAGGCTAGACAACATACATCTCATCAAAATATCAAACGAATACCAAATTCACATGACTACTAATAGCAAGATTCTCCCTTGTCCTCAGGAACAAACTTAACTACTCACAAAGCATATTCATGTTCATAATCAGAGGGGTAATAATATGCATAAAGGATCTGAACATATGATCTTCCACCAATTAAACCAACTAGCATCAACTACAAGGAGTAATTAACACTACTAGCAACCTACTAGCACCAATTCCGGACTTGGAGACAAGAATTGGATACAAGAGATGAACTAGGGTTTTGAGATGAGATGGTGCTGATGAAGATGTTGATGGAGATTGCCCTCTCCCGATGAGAGGAGCATTGGTGATGACGATGGCGATGATTTCCCCCTCCGGGAGAGAAGTTTCCCCAACAGAACAGCTCTGCCGGAGCCCTAGATTGGTTCCGCCAAGGTTCCACCTCGTGGCGGCGGAGTTTCATCCCGAAAGATTGCTTTTGGTTTTTTCTCGGCAAAAGACTTCATATAGCAGAAGATGGTCATCGAAGAGCCACCAGGGGGCCCACGAGGTAGGGGACGCGCCCTGGGGGGCGCCCCCACCCTCGTGGATAGGGTGTGGGCCCCCTGGTCTTAATCTTTGGCGAGGATTTTTCATTATTTATTATAAGGTATTCCGTGGAGTTTCAGGACTTTTGGAGTTGTGCAGAATAGGTCTCTAATATTTGCTCCTTTTCCAGCCCAGAATTCCAGCTGCCGGCATTCTCCCTCCTTATGTAAACCTTATAAAATAAGAGAGAATAGCCATAAGTATTGTGAGATAATGTGAAATCATAGCCCATAATGCAATAAATATTGATATAAAAGCATGATGCAAAATGGACGTATCAAGAGGCACTTTTATGGAAATCACTTTAGGAGAAGCTACTAAACTCCTAGATAATATTATGGTTAATTATTCTCAATGGCATACTGAAAGATCTACTAATAAAAAGGTGCATGCGATAGAAGATATCAATGTTTTGAGTGGAAAGATGGATGAACTTATGAAATTATTTGCTAATAATAGTCTTTCTTCTGATCCTAATGATATGCCCTTGTCTACTTTGATTAAGAATAATAATGAATCTATGGATTTGAATTTTGTTGGTAGGAACAAATTTGGTAACAACGCGTATAGAGGAAATTTCAACCCTAGGCCTTATCCTAGTAATCCCTCTAATAATTATGGTAATTCCTACAACAATTCTTATGGAAAATATAATAAGATTCCCTCTGATTTTGAATCTAATATTAAAGAATTTATTACTTCGCAAAAGAATTTCAATGCTTTGATTGAAGAAAAAATGCTTAAGATTGATGATTTGGCTAGGAACGTTGATAGAATTGCTCTTGATGTTGATTCTTTGAAATCTAGATCTATTCCACCTAAGCATGATGTCAATGAGTCTCTCAAAGCCATGAGAATTTCCATTGATGAGTGCAAAGAAAGAACCGCTAGGATGCATGCTAAGAAAGATGCCTTTATAAGAGCGTGTTCTTCTAGTTCCTATGAAAATAAAGATGAAGATCTAAAAGTTATTAATGTGTCCCCTATTAAATCTTTGTTTTGCAATATGAATCTTGATAATGATGGGACTGAATATGATCCACCTTTACCTAGAAGGCGTTCCAAGAATTCGGAATTTGTTGATCTTGATGCTAAAATTGATAAAAGAGGGATTGAAGAAATTAAAACCCTAGATGTTGCTAAACCCACTATTATGGATTTCAAGGAATTTAACTATGAAAATTGCTCTTTTATTGATTGTATTTCCTTGTTGCAATCCGTGCTAAATTCTCCTCATGCTTATAGTCAAAACAAAGCATTTACTAAACATATCGTTGTTGCCTTGATGCAATCATATGAAGGAAAACTTGAATTGGAAGTTTCTATCCCTAGAGAACTTTATGATGAGTGGTAACCAACTATTAAAATTAAAATTAAATATCATGAATGTTATGCTTTATGTGATCTTGGTGCTAGTGTTTCCATGATTCCAAAGACTTTGTGTGATTTGTTAGGTTTCCGTGATTTTGATGATTGCTCTCTAAACTTGCACCTTGCAGATTCCACTATTAAGAAACCTATGGGAAGAATGAAT
Source organism: Triticum dicoccoides (assembly GCF_002162155.2). Lineage (NCBI taxonomy): Eukaryota > Viridiplantae > Streptophyta > Magnoliopsida > Poales > Poaceae > Triticum > Triticum dicoccoides. The sequence continues at coordinate 124,667,524 of NC_041392.1, read as the reverse complement.
GATGTTCTTATTGTTGCAAATAGGAATTATGTACCCGTAGATTTTATTGTTTTTGACATAGATTGCAATCCTTCATGTCCTATTATTCTTGGTAGACCTTTCCTTAGAACGATTGGTGCAATTATTGATATGAAGGAAGGAAATATTAGATTCCAATTTACATTAAGGAAAGGCATGGAACACTTTCCTAGAAAGAAAATTAAATTACCTTATGAATCTATTATGAGAGCCACTTATGGATTGCCTACCAAAGATAGCAATACCTAGATCTATCCTTGCTTGTTATGCCTAACTAGGGGCGTTAAACGATAGTGCTTGTTGGGCGGCAACCCAATTTTATTTTTATTCCTTGATTTTGCTCCTTTTTAGTAATAAATAATTTATCTAGCCTCTGTTTTTGTTGTGTTTTTTGTGTTTAATTAGTGTTTATGCCAAGTAGAACCGTTGGGAAGACTTGGGAAAAGTCTTGTTACACTTGCTGTAAAAAACAGAAACTTTAGCGCTCACGAGAACTGCTGTCATTTTTATTTGGAAAGTACTATTTAGTTAATTCTTTTTGAAAATGATTAATAGATAAATTCCTCACGTCCAGAAATTTATTTTAGAAATTTTGGGGTTCTAGATCGTGCGCTAGCTACAGATTACTACAGACTATTTTGTTTTTGACAGGTTCTGTTTTTCGTGTGTTATTTGCTTATTTTGATGAATCTATGGCTAGTAAAATAGTTTATAAACCATAGAGAAGTTGGAATACAGTAGGTATAACACAAATATAAATAAAGAATGATTTCATTACAATACCTTAAAGTGGTCTTTTATTTTCTTTTGCTAACGGAGCTCACGAGATTTTCTACTTTAAGTTTTGTGTTGTGAAGTTTTCAAGTTTTGGATAAAGATTTGATGGATTATGGAATAAGGAGTGGCAAGAGCCTAAGCTTGGGGATGCCCATGGCACCCCCAAGATAATATAAGGACACCTAAAAGCCAAAGCTTGGGGATGCCCCGGAAGGCATCCCCTCTTTCGTCTACTTCTATCGGTAACTTTACTTGGAGTTATATTTTTATTCGCCACATGATATGTGTTTTGCTTGGAGCGTCTTTTATGATTTGAGTCTTTATTTGTTAGTTTACCACAATCATGTTTGCTGTACACATCTTTTGAGAGAGCCATACATGATTTGAAATTTGTTAGAATACTTTATGTGCTTCGCTTATATCTTTTGAGTTATATAGTTTTGCTCTAGTACTTCACTTATATCTTTTAGAGCACGGTGGTAGATTTGTTTTAAACTATTGATCTCTCATGCTTCAGTTAGATTATTTTGAGAGTCTTAAAAATCATGGTAATTTGCTTAAAATCCTAATATGCTTGGTATACAAGATTAATAATAAAACTTTCTTATGAGTGTGTTGAATACTATGAGAAGTTTGATACTTGATAATTGTTTTGGGATATAAAGATGTTGATATTAAAGTTGTGCTAGTTGAGTCGTTGTGAATTTGAGAAATACTTGTGTTAAAGCTTGTGATTCCCGTAGCATGCACGTATGGTGAACCGTTATGTGATGAAGTCGGAGCATGATTTATTTTTGGATTGTCTTCCTTATGAGTGGCGGTCGGGGACGAGCGATGGTCTTTTCCTACCAATCTATCCCCCTAGGAGCATGCGCGTAATACTTTGCTTTGATAACTTGTAGATTTTTGCAATAAGTATATGAGTTCTTTATGACTAATGTTGACTCCATGGATTATACGCACTACTCTCACCCTTTCACCTTTGCTAGCCTCTCTAATACCGCGCACCTTTCGCCGGTATCATACACCCACCATATACCTTCCTCAAAACAACCACCATACCTACCTATTATGACATTTACATAGCCATTCTGATATATATTGCCATGCAACTTTCCACCGTTCCGTTTATTATGACACACTCCATCATTGTCATATTGCTTAACATGATCATGTAGTCGACATCGTATTTGTGGCAAAGCCACCGTTCATAATTCTTTCATACATGTCACTCATGAGTCATTGCATATCCCGGTACACCACCGGAGGCATTCATATAGAGTCATATTTTGTTCTAAGTATCGAGTTGTAATTTTTGAGTTGTAAGAAAAATAAAAGTGTGATGATCATCATTATTAGAGCATTGTCCCAGTGAGGAAAAGATGATGGAGACTATGATTCCCTCACATGTCGGGATGTGACTCCGGACTAAAAAAAGAGGCCATAAAAAAGGAAAAGGCCCAAATAAAAAAATAAGAGAAAAAGATAGAAGGGACAATGTTACTATCCTTTTACCACACTTGTGCTTCAAAGTAGCACCATGATATTCATAGTAGAGAGTCTCTCATGTTATCACTTTTATATACTAGTGGGAAATTTTCATTATAGAACTTGGCTTGTATATTTCAATGATGGGCTTCCTCAAAAATGCCCTAGGTCTTCATGAGCAAGCAAGTTGGATGCACACCCACTTAGTTTCTTTTTGAGCTTTCATATACTTATAGCTTTAGTGCATCCGTTGCATGGCAATCCCTACTCACTAACATTGATATTTACTGATGGGCATCTCCATAGCCCGTTGATACGCCTAGTTGATGTGAGACTATCTTCTCCTTTTTTGTCTTCTCCACAACCACCATTCTATTCCACCTATAGTGCTATGTCCATGGCTCACGCTCATGTATTGCGTGAAAATTGAAAAAGTTTTGAGAATGTCAAAAGTATGAAACAATTGCTTGGCTTGTCATTGGGGTTGTGCATGATTTATATATTTTGTGTGGTGAAGATGGAGCATAGCCAGACGATATGATTTTGTAGGGATAACTTTCTTTGGCCATGTTATTTTGAGAAGACATAATTGCTTTGTTAGTATGCTTAAAGTATTATTATTTTTATGTCAATATGAACTTTTGTCTTGAATCTTTCAGATCTGAATATTCATACCACAATTAAGAAGAATTACATTAAAATTATGCCAAGTAACACTCCGCATCAAAAATTCTGTTTTTATCATTTACCTACTCGAGGACGAGCAGAAATTAAGCTTGGGGATGCTTGATACTTCTCTAACGTATCTATAATTTTTGATTGCTCCATGCTATATTATCTACTGTTTTGGACATTATTGGGCTTTATTATCCACTTTTATATTATTTTTGGGACTAACCTATTAACCGGAGGCCCAACCCAGAATTGCTGTTTTTTTGCCTATTTTAGGGTTTCGAAGAAAAGGAATATCAAACGGAGTCCAAACAGAATGAAACCTTCGAGAACATGATTTTCTCAACGAACAAGACTCGGAAGACTTGGACCATACGTCAAGACACAAAAGAGGAGGCCACGAGGTAGGGGGGGCCTACCCCCCCCCCCCCAGGCGCGCCCTCCACCCTCATGGGCCCCCTGTTTATTTTCCTATAAAATGTGAAGGATAGAAAGAATTCTTTCATAGAAATAGAATTTCATTCCTACAAACCAAAAAGCCTATCCTATGAAATTTTTACAAAAATCCTTCGAACCAAAGGAGGTTTTAGTTTTTTTTTTCCTGGTAAAACGACAAACCAATTGGGCCCTTACACAGTTACACTACATACAAACACACACAGGGGAACACACAACTCACAAGTAATGTATTCAATTCGCGGAGCGGACTTTCAGTGCCCGGCGGCATTGGCGCACTTAATCGATGTCGTGCGCTGCATGCGTGGTGATTTGCACAATGGGGCCCATGCCTGGATATATCAGCAATACGCGAGACATATACTGCATAGAGGTGGTACATTTAACTCGCGTTACGGTCCAGTATGGATACACATGCGCCCCCACCCGCTGGCACTTGTTCCTCCGATCGGCGTATCCGATGTGAAAACCAGCACATGTCCACTTGCATGCGCCATGATGTACCACACAACAAGGGCCTGGTACATGTTTTGGGACGCGCTGTCCTGGCTTGACCCATTCATTGCTCAGGTGTTATTATAGTCAAAACAACGGCTAGCAGGCAAAAGAAACACATGATGCGTTGGGCGGGTGGTTTGTGTGGTGTCTGTCTGGTGGAGGCTAGGTGATACATCTCGATCTGTTTCCTTCTGTCATCGAAGATGGAGTTCGTCGACATGGATGGTCAGCTAAGGTGAGGTGTTTATGATTTGTTTTGTAGTTGGTTTGAATTGATTTCTTCTGACGTGACTTCTCTTCTCAAATGTTTAGATCGACATGCAGCTTGATACCTGGGTGCTTGAACGCGTCGCAAAGATTAAGAGATGTGATGTGTGCGCCATCAATATGTTCATCAGGATCGTCAAAGGCTTGCCATCGTGTGGATGCTTCGATGACAAATGATATGGAAGATGAGGCTCGATCACAGCTTGAAGCCACCGGGGGGGAGATGAAATAGATCTATCCATCAACAACTTATCCCGTGAGCATGCAGATAGTTTAGAGGCTGGATCTTGTGAAGTCCATGTGGAGGATGCAGGCGGAGCAGAAGCAACATCAACATGGAAAAGGAGGTAAGAATCAGAAAAAAATTATTAGCGACGATTTTAGACGCAGCATTTTCTTCATTCGAGATTAACGGAAAAAAATGCTGACTTGGTAGTTGTTTTTTTATAACGAACTATTGATGGTTAGCTCGTAAAATGTTCATGCTTTGTATAAAAAATCTGAACACTGAAGTAAAATGTCATTTATGCATGCGTTGGTTTTTGATGTTGTAAAATAACAAATCTTGGTCTTTATGCAATATACCCGCATGTGCGCAAATTGGTCATTTTGCAACTGTCTCGCTCATGGGCCTAGGTATTTCATATCGAATCATGGGCCTGGGTAGTTTATATAGAATTAAGGGCCTCTGTCTAAAAAAATATAAAAAGGCTGGTCCATGATCCGATATGGTAAAAAAAAATTAGACATTCCTTGGTTTTATTTTACTCTGGCATGCTCTACATAATGAACATGTTTACCCGCAACATTTATGTGTTCGATATTAAAAATGATAATTGTACTGAAATGGTTAGTTGTTTGTATTAACGAAATAATTTTTGTTATTCGGGTAAAATGTTACTGCATAGTATCCAAGGGAGTCGACTTAAAAAATATAGGGATTATGCATGCGCTGGATCATAAACGTTGTAAAATCACAATACTTGGTCTTCTTGCGAATATTATTCGAAGTTACTTGTTGGTCCTTGCTACTAGGAAAAATAAAATTGGATCATTTACCTCATGTGGCGTTCATGGGCCGTGCAAATTTAAATCCAGTAATGGGCCATTGTCCAAAAAATGTGGAGAATCTGGGCAACTATTCCGTAGTGCTGACAAAAAAATTCACGTTGTTCATATTGATATTGGTCTGTTGTCCTCTCCAAAGTTTCTTTGATACAGCTATATGTACTATTTACACATGGATTTCAGGGTTAGGCTGTCAAATGGAGATGTTGACAGAGAGTGGAGTGCAGAAAGGAAGAGCGCACTTGAATTGACCATAAGAGGATTTGCCGAGAAGAAAGAAGGCGTTGTAATAAATCCTAAAATTGGTTTGTCGTTTGATTCTCTGAACGAGGCGTACGAATTTTACAACCTCTACTCGTGGGAAATCGGATTTGGGATACGTTTTGCCAGAAGTTGTCTGAATGTCAAACGAGCCAAATGCATGCAAGAGTTGGTTTGCGGATGTGCGGTGAGTCCCATTTAGAAATTGAATAGTTTTTTCAGAATGAACACCTTGGATGATTCATGATTTTTTTTTTGTGATGGTTTGATTTTAAACATACTACTCGTAATGCAGGGCACCCCAATTAAGGAGAACATCAGATCTTCTAGGTGTGGATGTGAAGCCAAAATTCGCCTATTGCATTCGTCTGATAATGGTTGGTACATCAGCGAGCACCACATTCACTAGTCGAAAAAGGGTCAAATGTTCATCCCTTTAGCCCCGGTTTGTATTTGAGCCGGCACTAACACTAGTAGAAAACAGGGCTTTGGTCCAGGCCGGGTCAGCCCATTAGTCCCGGTTCAGTCTAGAACCGGGACCAATGTGGGCACTGGTCCCGGTTCGTGAGCCCAGGGGGCCGGCCGGGCCACGTGGGCCATTGGTCCCGGTTCATCTGGACCTTTTGGTCCCGGTTGGTGGGATGAACCGGGACCAATGGGCCTCGCTCCTGGCCCACCACCATTAGTCCCGGTTGGTGGCTTGAACCGGGACCAAAGGCTCCCCTTTAGTCCCGGCTCATGTCACCAACCGGGACCAATGAGGTGCCTATATATACCCCCTCGCTCGCGAGCAGAGCACCCCAGTGCTCTGTTTTTCTCTGGCCGAGGGGGAGAGGGCTTTGTGGTGCTCTAGCTCACCTCCTATGCACATGAGGTGTTCGATGGAATGCCCGAGCCACACTACTTAAGCTTTCTCCTCTCGAAGCTCGACCTCCAAGCTCCATTTTCCTCGAGATTTGTCTAGATTTAGCGGTCCGTCACGCCCCGTCCCCTTCTTCACCGCCATCGATCACCCGCGCCGATCTCATCACCGACACCACCGTGGTGAGCCTCTTGTTCTTATCTTCTTTCTGAAAGGAAAAATATTCTTACTTGTATGTTTAGATAGATACTTGTATCATTTTCTTACATTTATTATTGCATCTTATATAGTGCGATGGTTTTGGTATCCGCCCCCGTCGGCCCTCGTCCTGTCTATGATTTGGATGTGGTATGTATATTATCTTTATAACTATTGGTTCATTTATTGTTTATGAAAATTATGCCGACCAACGTGACATAGATTTTATTTATCTGGGATGTATGTGAATCGGAAATGCCAACCGACCCTATTGTCGAGAGGTTAAATTTAGTTGAAGAAGAAAACAATTTGTTGAAGGAAAAAATAAAAAAATTGAGGAGGAGAAGATGATATTGGAGTTGCATGCTGCGGATGTCGTCGATGATCACAAGATCAAGATGGATGCAATACGCTTGAAGATTAGAAGGATTAGAAAATATGCCATTCATACCGAGGCTTGGTATCATTATGCCGTTGAATCAATTGTTACCTTGGTTGCGATTATGATCGCATTTGTTTTCGCATTGAAATGTTTTACATAGTTTCAATGTATGGTTTAATTAATTAGATGCTCTGGAGAGCTATATGTTGTTAGATGAGAACTATGTATGCACTTTGGTTTTAATGTGATGATGAACTTCTATTAATTTGGACACTTAATTATATATAATGCACGCAGATGAACCGGCAATGGATGTACGGTGACAGACACACCCGCGAGTACATTAAGGGCGTGCGTGAGTTTCTCGATGCGGCTGAGGCAAACAAGCAGAATGGTTTTATGTGTTGTCCATGCACTGAATGTGGGAATACGAGGTCTTACTCTAACCGGAAAATCCTTCACTCCCACCTGCTTTACAAGGGTTTCATGCCACACTATAATGTTTGGACGAGGCACTGAGAAATAGGGGTTATGATGGAAGACGACGAAGAAGAAGACTACGATGACAACTATGTGCCCCCTGAATACGGTGATGCTGCAACGGGGGGAGCTGGTGAAGATCAAGAGGAACCAAACGATGTGCCCAATGATGCTGCAATGGGTGAAGCTGCTGAAGATCAAGAGGAACCAGACGATGTGCCCGATGATGATGATCTCCGCCGGGTCATTGTCGATGCAAGGACGCAATGCATTAGTCAAAAGGAGAAGCTGAAGTTCGATCACATGTTAGAGGATCACAAAAAAGGGTTATACCCCAATTGCGAAGATGGCAACACAAAGCTCGGTACCGTACTGGAATTGCTGCAGTGGAAGGCAGAGAATGATGTGGTTGACAAAGGATTTGAGAAGCTACTGAAAATATTGAAGAAGAAGCTTCCAAAGGATAACGAATTGCCCGACAGTACATACGCAACAAAGAAGGTCGTATGCCCTCTAGGATTGGAGGTGGAGAAGATACATGCATGCCCTAATGACTGCATCCTCTACCGCGGTGCATACAAGGATCTGAACGGATGCCCGGTATGCGGTGCATTGCGGTATAAGATCAGACGAGATGACCCTGGTGATGTTGACGGCGAGCCCCCCAGGAAGAGGGTTCCTGCGAAGGTGATGTGGTATGCTCCTATAATACCATGGTTGAAACGTCTGTTCAAAAATGAAGAGCATGCCAAGTTGATGCGATGGCACAGTGAGAACCGAAAGAAAGATGGGAAGTTGAGAGCACCCGCTGACGGGTCGCAGTGGAGAAAAATCGAGAGAAAGTACTGGGATGAGTTTGCAAAGGACCCAAGGAATGTATGGTTTGCTTTAAGCGCGGATGGCGTTAATCCTTTCGGGGAGCAGAGCAGCAATCACAGCACCTGGCCCGTGACTCTATGTATGTATAACCTTCCTCCTTGGATGTGCATGAAGCGGAAGTTCATTATGATGCCAGTTCTCATCCAAGGCCCTAAGCAACCCGGCAACGAAATTGATGTGTACCTAAGGCCATTAGTTGAAGAACTTTTACAGCTGTGGAATGAAAACGGTGTACGTACGTGGGATGAGCACAGACAGGAGGAATTTAACCTTAAGGCGTTGCTGTTCGTGACCATCAACGATTGGCCCGCTCTTAGTAACCTTTCAGACAGACAAACAAAGGATACCACGCATGCACGCACTGTTTAGATGACACTGAAAGTATATACCTGGACAAATGCAGGAAGAATGTGTACCTGGGCCATCGTCGATTTCTTCCGACCAACCATCAATGTGGAAAGAAAGGCAAGCATTTCAAAGGCGAGGCAGATCACCGGAAGAAGCCCGCCATGCGCACCGGTGATCACGTGCTTGCTATGGTCAATGATTTACACTATGTAATCTTTGGAAAGGGTCCCGGTGGACTAGCTGTTCCGAATGACGCTGAGGGACACACACCCATGTGGAAGAAGAAATCTATATTTTGGGACCTACCCTACTGGAAAGACCTAGAGGTCCGCTCCTCAATCGACGTGATGCATGTGACGAAGAACCTTTGCGTGAACCTGCTAGGCTTCTTGGGCGTGTATGGGAAGACAAAATATACACCTGAGGCACGGGAGGACCTGCAACGTTTGCACGAAAAAGACGGCATGCCTCCGAAGCAGTATAAAGGTCCTGCCAGCTACGCTCTTACGAAAGAAGAGAAAGAAATCTTCTTTGAATGCCTGCTCAGTATCAAGGTCACGACTGGCTTCTCGTCGAATATAAAGGGAATAATAAATATGCCAGAGAAAAAGTTTCAGAACCTAAAGTCTCATGACTGCCACGTGATTATGACGCAACTGCTTCCGGTTGCATTGAGGGGGCTTCTATCGGAAAACGTCCGATTAGCCATTGTGAAGCTATGTGCATTCCTCAATGCAATCTCTCAGAAGGTGATCGATCCAGAAATCATACCAAGGCTAAGGAGTGATGTGGCGCAATGTCTTGTCAGTTTTGAGCTGGTGTTCCCACCATCCTTCTTCAATATCATGACGCACGTCCTAGTTCATCTAGTCGACGAGATTGTCATCCTGGGGCCCGTATTTCTACACAATATGTTCCCCTTTGAGAGGTTCATGGGAGTCCTAAAGAAATATGTCCGTAATCGCGCTAGGCCAGAAGGAAGCATCTCCATGGGCCATCAAACAGAGGATATTATCGGGTTTTGTGTTGGCTTCATTCCTGGCCTTAACAAGATAGGTCTCCCTAAATCGCGGTATGAGGGGAGACTGACTGGAAAAGGCACTCTTGGAAGAGACTCAATAATATGCAGGGACGGATATTCTTGGTCTCAAGCACACTACACAGTTCTATAGAACTCTACCTTGGTGACCCCGTATGTCGATGAACACAAGAACAGTCTGCGCTCCAAACACCCGGAGCAGTGCGACGACTGGATTACATGTGAACACATCAGGACTTTCAGCAGTTGGTTGGAAACACGTCTCAGAGGTGACAACACTGTTTGTGATGAGTTGTACTTGTTGTCCAGGGGACCATCTTTGACTGTATTGACTTACAAAGGATATGAGATAAATGGGAATACATTTTACACGATCGCCCAAGATCAAAAGAGCACCAACCAAAACAGCGGTGTCCGCTTTGATGCAGCAACCGAGAGCGGAAAGGATACATATTATGGGTACATAGTGGACATATGGAACTTGACTACAGACTTGATTTTAAGGTCCCTTTGTTTAACTGCAAATGGGTTAATCTGTTAGGCGGCGGGGTACAGGTAGACCCACAGTACGGAATGACAACAGTGGATCTGAAAAATCTTGTGTACACTGACGAACCGTTCGTCCTAGCCAATGATGTGGCACAGGTTATCTATGTGAAGGACATGTCTACCAAACCGAGAGAAAAAAGATAAGGAAGTGAATACATCATACGATGAGCCAAAGCGCCACATAGTTCTTTCAGGAAAAAGGGACATCCTGGTTGTGGACGGCAAGACAGACATGTCTGAAGATTATGAAAAGTTTCATGAAATTCCTCCCTTCAATGTCAAGGCTGACCCAAGCATCCTGATAAATAATGAAGATTATCCATGGTTACGGCGCAATAAGAAAATGACACAAGCGAAGAAAAAGTGAAGACTTTCTCCCGCAACTTTGTAACACACGAACATGCTACCATTGTCCGTTTTGTACATGCACATGCTATGTGGGTGAAATTATGATACCATCCCAACTTTCAACTTTTTCAGAGTTCATTTGAAATGCTTTCATGTCTTATGGTTCGGCCCTCGTAATACCATGACCATTAGTCCCTGGCCCATGCCAACTTTCAAACCGGGACTAAAGGGTTGGTCCTCGTTGCGGGCCGAGTTTAGTCCCACCTCGCCAACCGAAGGGGGCTCACACCGGTTTATAAGCCCTTCCCTCTCTGCCTTGTTGAGCTCCTCTCAAAGTGAAAATAGATGCCCTAATAGAGAAAAGTTTAACCTAAATTCATAGTGAATTTCTCTGAAATTCATAGAAATTTACTAGGAATTTAGGTTGAATTTTCTCTATAAGCGCATCTATTCTCATTTTTTTAGTAAGTTAATCACAAACTTCTGATTCAAACAATTTTCAAAGAATTCAAATTTTAACTATTCAAATTTGAAAACTAATGGCACTAACAGAAAGTTTATAATTTTTCTAAAACTAATGGCACTAACAGAAAGTTTATAATTTTGCTAACCTAAAAGCAAACAGAATTAAAAATTAAAGCAAAAAACAAAAGAAAATAAATAATGCAAAAAACAAATCAAAAAA
>NC_041392.1:124654328-124655245 GCF_002162155.2 Triticum dicoccoides | reverse complement strand
AAACTAATGGCACTAACAGAAAGTTTATAATTTTTCTAAAACTAATGGCACTAACAGAAAGTTTATAATTTTGCTAACCTAAAAGCAAACAGAATTAAAAATTAAAGCAAAAAACAAAAGAAAAATAAATAATGCAAAAAACAAATCAAAAAAACAGGAAAAAACTATTTTTATAGTAAAGTTAATCACAAAATAAAATAAATAAAGCAACAAAGAAAACAAAAAAACTAAAAAATTATTCTCAAATTTGAAAACTAATGGCATTAACAAAAAGTTTATAATTTTTCTAAAACTAAAAGCATAAAGAATTAAAAAATAAAGCAAAAACAAAAGAAAATAAATAAAGCAACAAAAAAACAAAAAAAATGCCACCTACTGGGCCACCACAGCCTGAATACGACTAGAAACCCTACCATGGGCCAGGATTCAGGCCCGCAGCAGGCCCAGTAGGCCCACAGGCATTGCAGTGACAGATTAGGCCTGAAAGCCTGTAGTTGAGAGGAGCTCGGGAGGGTGGGCGCACCAGTGCTTATAAACCACTCCCGAGCCCTCTCAACTAGCGAGGTGGGACTAAACTTTTAGGCGCGGGGCAGCACAAGGCCATTGGTCCCGATTGGTGGGAAGAACCGGGACCAAAGGGGGGCATTGGTCCCGGTTCGTCGGCACCAACCGAGACCAATGGACCCATTTGGTCCCTGTTTGCCTCACCAACCGGGACCAAAGGCCGCCGCTTCCCGCCCTTTGGGCTGCTGAAAAGAGGCCTTTGGTCCCGGTTGGTGGCGCCAACCGAGACTAAAGGGGGGCATTGGTCCCGGGTTGAGCCACGAATCAGGACCAATACCTTTCCTATATAACCAAACACTTAGGAAATTTCCCCCACCCGCCATTCTTCTCTCCAAACGCCGCCAGGCTGCTGT
>NC_041392.1:124609585-124653080 GCF_002162155.2 Triticum dicoccoides | reverse complement strand
CGAGGATCACCGAGGGGTCGAGGGTCGGGAACTAGGGTAGAGGGTCGAGGGTCGTTAAGGGGTCAAGGGTCGAGGGTTTCAGGGTCGAGGGTTCGAGGGTTCTATAGGGTCTAGGGATCGAGGGTCGAGGATTCCAGGGTCGTCTAGGGGTCGAGGGTTCCAGGGTCGTCGAGGGTTTGAGGGGTCGAGGATCGCCGAGGGGTCGAGAGAGGTTTCCTAGTGTCAAAGTATTGAAGAAATTCATGGCTTCATCATTAGCCGGAAGTCACCAGGGCATGACGAAGGCCTCCAAAGTTATTTTGGAATGGTGTCCCGGATAGGATAATTTGCCTTTTTGTATGAATTTCAGCAAAGGCCTTCCAAATAACGATATTTGGAAGGTGTTGCTGAACTTTGTACCAAAAAGCGAATTATCTTATCTGGGACTCCGTTCCAAAATAACTTTGGAGAGCTTCGTACCATCATGCACATGTTACTTTCGCCTAATGATGAAGACATGGTTTTGTTGAATCCTTTGACACTAGGCAACCTTCCGACCCCTCGACGATCCTCTCGAACATGAGAGGAAGAACAGGATAAAAAAGAGGAAGAAGAAGAAAAAAAAGAGGAGAAGAAAGAATAGAGGAGATCTTCTCCTCTATTCTTTCTTCTCCTCTTTTTTTTCTTCTTCTTCCTCTTTTTTTATCGGGAACGAGGGTCGTCGAGGGACATATAGATGTAGTGTCGTCGTTGTCGATATATACCCCCTCCCGATAGCTTCAACACGTGGGGGGGTCGAGGCCACTAATTAATATATATGATTCCTTACTATGATTAGGTAGCTAGTTCTACGTTTGGCACTAATATATCCATCTGTCATGTTTGAATAATAATTGCCATGTTGTAAATATTTGTAGAAACTATGGACACCGCCCTAGACGAAGCAAAAGAAGCGTTGTTGAGGGACATAATCGCAGAAGGAAGTGATGCCATCTCGTTGTTTCTCAATGACACCGATGGTCTGGAAGGAGAGGGTGAACAAGCTGGCTATGGTGACCTAATGCCGGTGCAAGAAGAAGAACATGAGGACGGCTCCGGTGACCCAATGCCGGTGCAAGAAGGAGACCGTGATGACGGCTCCGGTGACCGAACCGAGTCCAGCCAGGTATATATATTAGTTAAGCCTGTGCTGACTAGCTAATTGATGCATTCATTGTTTTGGTATGTACACATATTAATTAAGTCTTTCTTCTTTTTTTTAGCCCTCCGGATCGAGCACAACTTCGGTAAAGAGACGAGGCCCGAAGAAAAAGTTGAGCTCGGATGAAAAGTTTGAGATCATACCAATCGCGCTCGACGGCCAACCGATTGAACCCCTCCGGACAAAGAGCGCATTTGTTGCTCAGTGCGGTGTTCTGGTTAGGGACAAGATCCCGATAAGCATCCAACAATGGTTTAAGCCGACTACAGAAGACCCTGAGGTGTCTTATGTCAATGATATGCAGAAAAATGATCTTTGGACTGAGCTGAAGTCAAATTTCACCCTACCGCCAGAGGATAATCCAGAGAACCCAGTTAAAGAGCAATTAATCAAGTCTTTTGCTCTTAAGAGGATGGCAGAACTATTTAGGAGGTGGAAGAAAGAGCTGAATAAGTTTGTCGAAAATAATGAGACACCAGAATTCAAGGGCAGATATGAGAAGATCAGAGATCACTGGCCCGCATTTGTGGCCCACAAGACATCGGAAAAGAGTAAGAAGATGTCGGCGACAAACAAGCAAAATGTTGCGAAGAAGATGCTTCATGATCGCACGGGGTCAGGTGGCTACCTCGTAGCCCGGCCTAAGTGGGCCAAGACTGAGAATGATCTGGTTGATAAAGGGATCAAACCAGAGACAATTAGCTGGCCAGACCGTTGCCGGACTTGGTTCTTCGGGGCTGGCGGAACCTTGGACCCTGTAACAGGGAAGTGCATTTGGACGAACGATCAAATGGACATACCAGTCAGGAAGCTTAAGCAGTATATCGAAGCAGCGCAGCAAGGAAAGTTCTTTCCAGACAGAGAGAACGACGAGCTCACAATGGCCCTCGGGAATCCTGAGCACCCTGGACGGACACGAGGCACGCCAGGCTCCATTCCGTGGAAGGTTGGGTTTCCGGACGCAGGCGGTTACAAATCCCATGAGAGGAGGAAAAAAGTGCAGCAGACCCAAATGCAGGCGCTGCAAGCAAGGGTAGACGCGATAGAGGAACGAGAAGCAAATCGCAGCAAACGTACTGCCGAAGCCTCCCGCGAAGCTACCCCGCCATCTCAGCGCAAAAGCAGCGTGGCTTCCACCGAGCTGCTTCAGCCGGAGCATGCCTTGATGGCTCCTGCCAGCTATCCCGTGGATGCTATCACGGAGTCTCAAAATTGCCACCTTATGACGCAATGGATGAATTTGAAGGTCAAGGCGGCTGTTGGCTTTGTTTATCCTACTGAACCCGGTGCAACTTTTCACTGCCGGCCGATTCCAGAAGGATATGCTAGGGTGATGGTGGATGAAATAACGGAGGGATTTGAGGACCTCCAGCTTGACCATCCTGCCGGTGAAGGGGAGACTCGGCTGGGGTCTGCTCTGAAGACTCCATGCCTATGGCCGAAGGAGCTCATCAACCTTCTGAACTGGACGCCTCCGCCTCCTCCTCCTCCTCCGGCGAGTGACGATCAGGGCCCTCGGCCGGCTCCTTCTCTGGTGCGTGGCGGCACTCCGCATCCTTCTCCGCCTGCGCCGACGCGCCCGAGCAGCCAGCCTCCTCCTTCTCCGCCTCGTCAGCAAGGGCAGAAGAGACCTGCTGCCGCTCCAGCTGCTCCGGCGCATCGTAGTCCTTCTCCTCCGCCTCGTAAGCAAGTAAAGAAGACAACCGCTCTGTCTGCTCGGTCGGCGTCTAGCAGTACAACCAGAGGCGGGAGGACATACAGATTCGGTCCTTCTTTGAAGACTCCAAAGAAGTTACCATATGAGAGGACCCTAGAGGAGAACGTCGAGATCGCGCGAACCGAAGTGGATGACTGGTTTCAAGGGTTGAGAGCAAAGAGACATCCACCTCCGGAGGAGAAGGTAGATCCGGTGAAAGTGAAGCGCACTCTGGCTGCCCTGGCAAAACCACCCAAGTCTCCGCCGAAAGGCAACTATGAGCGCATTATTGCAAAGACATGGGTCGAAGCGGAGCGGTCGGGAAGTACAGTCAGTGATCAAAGGCTGAAAGAACGACGAGCAGCTGGGAAACAAATTTCCCATCTCGGTGAACAAGCGAAGCAATCGTGCCCCCCCCCCTCAAGGTGCCTAGTGACATCGTCGATCCGAGGATGGTGCCCGGTTATGGCAATGTTGACGATTACCTGCCCGACGATGTACATTATGATCTCATGGAGGTGCAGATACACAGATACGAGTACGGGAAGCCTCTCGTCAAAGATGAAAAATCTTTAACAACGATGATGCGAAGATTACATGATTGGTACTTGAAAATCTGCAGAGAGTCTGGGGGGAGGAGTACTTTGTATGCGAGAGTTAAACCGGAGCATGACCTCGTTGGAATTGAACTGTTGCCTATTCCATTTGAGGAGTTCTATCAGTTTTTCAATCAATTGGCCCTCGATAAAACAACGATCACCTGCTACTGTCTGTAAGTACTACTACTTCTGTCATTAAGTCTCTCTATATAGCTCATCTCTTTCATTGCATGTATTTATAATTATCCTCACTATATTATGCAGAATGAAGATCGCCGAATTGAAGAAAAGACAAATCGGTGATATTGGGTTCGTTAACACATATCTCATAGATGCAACTGAGGTTCAACATCGTCCCGGAGATACCGAGGCCAACTTGCTACGATCATTCAAAAAAAATGAAAACAAAGATATAATACTCTTTCCTTACAACTTCAAGTGAGTGTTACTGTCTTGTGCATATTCGGTTTCCCTTATATATTAGTCCAGGTTATAGTAATGTAATTGATGAGTTATGCATGCGTGTGCAGTTTCCACTATATTCTCCTAGAGATTAGGCTTGAGCAGGGAGTAGTAACCGTCTTGGACTCTAAACGAAAAGATCCCCAGGAGTATGCGGACATGACTGAAATCCTCAAGAAGTAAGTTAAATCGATCATTATCCACCATATCAGCAACTTTGTTCATTTCCTGATATCAAGTAATTGTTTTCTTTGTCCGGCAAGGTTTGGAGAAAATTCACCAGAAAAGTTCCGGGACTGTCGAAGGAGCTGGAATTTAGACACCCGAAAGTAAGTACTATAGTAGCATGTTCCGCGCATCTCCTAGTGATTCAAGCGCTAGTTTCATCAATACCATTTAGCATTCTTGCTTATCAGTTTGACTGACCTCTATTTCTTATAAAGTGGTTGTGGCAGGAACAAGGGAATGATTTCTGTGGATACTACGTATGCGAGTCCGTCCGCCACACGACCTATGAGCGGGGCGGGTACTCTGACGAATAATATGAAGTACGTAAATAACAACATTCATAATTTTATTTTATTACCATCATTTGTATTGAGTTTCACTCATTCATATATATATATATATATATATATATATATACATATACATATATATATATATACATATATATATATATATATGTATTGACCCCTTCTTCAAATTAGATGTTTCGGAAGCGGGATAAACTCCTAGCACCAGCTCGCATGCGAGCAATTCAAGAGGAATTGGCGGCATTCTTTCTTGACCACGTAATCGCTGAAGACGAAGAATACTATGTGGACCATGAGTCGTATGATTATATTTGTAAGAGATAATTATTGTATATATGTAGCCGGTAGTGTCGGATAGATATACGAGAACTTGTTGTTCGACCAATCTCTCGGAGAAGGAGAGGTGGTCGATATCACTTCTCTCTGTATGCATATATGTTCATGACGATCTTCTGTTTCCTTCATTTTCTTACTAGCTAACTAGCGTGTCTAGTCCTCTCTATACGTATGTATAGTACGTAGCGTCGACCAAGCACGGACATAAGAGAGGACACTTCTCTCTATTAATTATAGCTAGCTAACACAATATATGAAACACCTAAATTAACCCCCCAAAACCCCCAAACCCCCCCTTTCAAAAAACAAAAAACAAAAACCCCAGCCACAGAAATGCTGACGCGTGGATGCCTATTGGTCCCGGTTGGTGCCACCAACCGGGACCAAAGGGTCTCCTGCCCGGGCTCCGCGCACAGGCCACGTGGAGGCCCATCAGTCCCGGTTCTGGATTGAACCGGGACTAAAGGGGCAGGGCATTAGTACCGACACTTTAGTCCCGGTTCAGGAACCGGGACTAAAGGCCCTTACGAACCGGGACAACAGGCCCTTTTTCTACCAGTGTAATGTGACCATTAGTGCCGGTTCGAATGGCTATGCATTAGTGCCGGTTCGTAATGAATCTTTAGTACCGGTTTGTGCCACGAACCAGTACTAAAGGGGTGGTGGCAGGCTGGCGTCAGGCCAGGGCCCCACGAGCCCCCTTAGTGACGGTTTGTGACACAAACCGGTACTAAAGGTCTAACCTATAGTACCGGTTTGTGTCACCAACCGGCACTAAAGAGTCTTAACCTATAGTCCCGGTTGGAGACACAAACTGGCACTATAGGGAAATTTTCAAACTCTACCCCCCCGGTGTATCGCCATTTCAGTTTTGAAAAAATCAAAAGAAAATAATAAAAACTTCAAAAAATAAAATCCTTCGAGAGGTAGTTATATTACTACATCTACTAGTTAGGAAAATTTGAAAACTTAAATTTAGACATGTTTTGCAAAAAGTGTAGGGAAAATGTAAAACGGCTATAACTTTTGCATACGATGTCGGAAAAAACGTATAATATATCAAAAAATTCAGCACGAAAATCCGCATTCGATGGAGACTGCCTACGGCCTGTTTGCAATTTTTTAGAATCCTCAAATTCCAAAAGGAAAAAAAGATATGGTCAAATTTCAGTTTTAAAAAAAATGGTTAAATCTGGTCAAACTACTTATTCAAGAAGTATTAATGTTACTACATAATTATTCAAGAATATTAGTGTTAATAAATAATTATTTCAATTTTTTGAATTTTGGTCAAATCTGGTCAAAACTATGGTCAAACTATGGTCATACTTATTCAAGAAATATTAGTGTTACTAAATAATTACTATTTTTTAGAATAATAGTTTCAAACTCAAACGGTGAAACGTGTGACCTAATGCTCAAGCTAAACTGCTGAGTGTTAATAGGATTGACAGCTTACATTTGTTAGGAAAACAACAAGTGTAGACTTGGAATGTAGGGGGAATAGAACTCCGAAGTTAAGCGTGCTTAGGCTGGGGGAGTGAGAGGATGGGTGACCGGCCGGAAAGTTAGGCGATTTGGAATGAGTGATCCACACGTGAGCAGTTAAGAGAGGTGATTAGAGACTAAATCATCTAATAATTCAGAAAAATTGAAAATTGAAAAAAAATCAATTTTTTTTCAAAAAATTCAAAAAAAATCAATTTTTTTTCAAAAGAAAACATTTAGTACCGGTTGGTAACACCAACCGGTACTAAAGGTCCCCCATACCAGGGCGCGAGCTCAGGCCACATGGTGGCACTTTAGCGTCGGTTCGTGCCGAACCGGTACTAAAGGGGGGGCCTTTAGTGCCCACCCTTTAGTGCCGGTTATGGAACCAGCACTAAAGGCCCTTACGAACCGGTTTTAAAGCTCCGTTTTCTACTAGTGATTGAGCATAACCACCCGTTGTCGACTAATTGTGGGCAGAAACTACATTGAAAGTCGCATAGGTACATTGATATACACACAAAAGACTTGGTGAAGCAACTCCGTGAGAATAATGTAAGCCTTAGCAAGGTATACAGTATTGTTGGCAGTTTCTTTGGTACTTTGGAAAATGTACCGTTCACCAAAAGGTCGTTGTGTACCCTGTGTGGGAAAATGAGCAAAAGACCAATCTGACCATGACACGACGAAAACGGTTACTTTGCTACAAGACCTTAAAGCCGCAGATCCAGATTTCACGTACAACGTACAGGCTGATGATGAATCGAGGGTGAAGACATTGATGCGGGTGACAGGGAGGGGGGTAGACCAGTACAGATTTTTTGGTGATGCAATTACATTTGACACCACTTACCGAACTAATCTCTATGACATGCCATTCGGTTTGTTTGTTGGTGTGAACGACCATTTTCAAAGTATTATCTTTGGTGGTGTTCTAATGAGGGATGAAACAGTTGAAAGTTTTAAACAGGTATTCAAGGAGTTCGTGAGAATGGTTGGTGGGAAACACCCGATTACAATGTTGACAGGTTTGTACTATTAAACACAACAACAAAATCATTATTTTTTTCTCCTACACAAAGTGCTTACCAAAGGGCAATAACACTTGTAAAATGTATGTTGCAGATCAGGCACGGGTTATGGAGTTGGCTATAATCGATGAATTGCCAAACACCACCCATCGTTGGTGCAAGTGGCATGTGGTGAAGAAAGCAAAAGAAAGCTAGGGAGTTCTTTATGGTAAGAAGTCGGAGTTCAAAAAAGACTTCCAAATGTTGGTCCACCATGTCCTAACTAAAGAAGAGTTTGAGAACGAGTGGGATGTAATGTTAGCCAAATATGGTTTGCAAAAACACCCTTTCCTAACACAAATATATGGGGTTAGGCATAAGTGGGCGAAGCCATACTTCATGGGAGTATTTTGTGCCAAGATAACAAGCACACAACGAAGTGAAAGTGCAAACCATTTGTTGAAGGGGTACGTCCCTCCTGGATGCCCAATGTAAGCAATTTGAGAAGATATTATTTGATAGGGATTCGGAGGAAAGCTATCAAGAGAAGATAACTGCAATTGTAAGTTTGTTTTTTATTTTATAAACAACGAATATGAAAAAACCAACAAAATGCTTTATTATAACCTTTCATCATTACATCATGAAGGCTGGTGTGGTGCTGAAGGGTAATTGGCCGTTGGAACGTCATGCAAGCAAAATATACACAAGGAGTATGTTTGAGCAGTTTGGTGAATCGTTGTATAAGGCTGGGTTGTATGTAACTGAAGAGGTGGAACCTGGAAGGAAACACATGGTTACTCATGTAGACGCCGAAAGAAGGAGCAGTTGGTGCAAATCAGTGTTCTATGTTGTTGTTGATATGGACAGGACAGAGTTTGTTTGCGAGTGTGGCTTCTTTGAACATGGTGGCATGCTGTGTGCTCACACGATAAAGGTACGAAAAAAATAAAGCTTTTGATAGAGGAGATATGCTTTCTAATTATGTCAAATTTTTTTAGACAGTGGTGGACTAATTTTTCCCGGGAAATTATCATTCTAACAAACAGGTCATGCTGGACATGCATCTATCAGAGATACCTAAAAAACACATATTAAAGAGGTGGACAAGGGACGCAAGAGATATTTTACTAGATGATCTTGTTAGGTACCAGAATGACAATGGACGTCCCAAGGCTGACACATACAGGCACTCTAAGTTGTACCATGCAGCTTTGGCATTTGTCAGGCAAGGGGATGCAGATGTCGAGTCGTACGGTAATCATATTGTTGCAACAAGTAAGCGAGAAAATTAAACCACTGTGTGTGATAAGAGATGGGATGGGAGTAGCAGATAAAGAAGCTGCAGCGAAAGCCATTGCAGATGACAATGACAGTGTCGTAGCTCAGTGGGGTAACTATGATGATGTTTCTACAATTAGCAAGGCAGCAGAAAGGAAACGACCAGCTGGCCGTCCAACAAATAGTAGAGACAGAGCTCCGTATGAATAGGCAGTGAAACGCACACGCTTTTGCAAGATATGTCGCGGAGAGGGGCACAAAAGCACAACTTGTCCTGAGCGCGGCGACATGCCAAAGGCTCCGAGGACGGAACCAAAATGCTCGAACTGTGGTGTGCTAGGACATAGAAGGAACAATTGTGGCAAGGCACACCGGATTGTTTAAATAAGTTGTTAGGAGTATCCTTAAAGTTGATAGTAACATGCGTCCTGAGCGGGCAACATGCCTAGGGACGGTGCACGTCGAGTGGTTGAATCAAACGCTGGCGTCCGAATCTAGGCAAAAAGGCGACACGATCTACTGTTGCGGAAATCGTCATCGGTCCTAGCTCTCGCTAGTACGTTAATGCGCGCGCTGGTGGTTGTACTGGGCCAGTTTTATGCTGCAAAGAACGCCAGGGCGTGTAGCACACAGGCACTCAATTGCCACGGGATGGCTAGACGGGGCACAAAACGGGCCCCGCTGTGGAAGCGACAGATCAGGACGGGCTGTGCGTACGATTGTTAGCTTGTTTAGCAAAAAAAAAGTCTGGCTTGATCGATGGGAGGGCCAGCTCGGTGATGTAAATGTTGCATGCACCTACCGTACGTGGAATTAATTTTTGCGGGATCGTGTCTGTGCATTGCTTTGGCCGATATTCCGTTGTTCAAAAAAATTCGAAAACTAGAGGTCCAGATCTGCATGAGGGCTGTATTGGAAAGCTTTATAAGTAGCAAGCTAAAGTGAGTGAATTTTGGTACTCTCAACACAGCAGAAACTGAGAAAGATAACAGCTGCGCTTCCTCTTTTCGAACATATTCGATGGGTGGGGCTGTTGGCACGGCTGCAAAGACAACAGAGGTGAGGTCGTTTTCCTTTTTAAAATTACATATTCGATGCTCTACTGCTTCTTCATTTCCATATTTTCATACTCACCCATGTCTATCTTTGAAAAGCCCGTGAGATATTTCAAGATGAAATGCACAGACTCAAATGATGTTGATGTTTGCTCATATACTTCACTGGAATCTGTTATTGGCCGGAACCAGGTCAGATACATTCCTTGTTCTAGTTTGCTCTCTGCAGCAGTTGATGTTTCAACATTTCCATCACAAAATTTAGCTCATCTGACTTGTTCTTGCTGCAGTGTTGTGTTCAGGCATTGAGCGGTGTGGAAGCAAAGTCGCTGCTCTCAGGTGATGAAGGTTGAGCATACAAGGTGCGTTTTCAAGAACTCAAAAAATGGCGTACCATTGAAATTGGATTTATGTATTTGCGTTCCCTCCTTAACTAATATTTTTTGCAAACTAAATGTACTTAGCCTGCTGACGAGACGATTGCTGCCGGGTACACCTATCGCCGCGCAGCTAGAGATTCGCTCGAGGGGTGGGGAGATTTTGACCCAATGGCTGGAGTCCTTGACGACGGGCTGCAGACTGACGGAGACCTTGCCTCGAGCGGCGCGCTCTCTGACGCCGGAGGCGTGCTAGGGAAGCGTCGTATGAGGTGTGCTGAGGAGGAGGAAGTTGACAGCCAGGCATCGAGGCGGATTAAAGGAAAAAAGATTAAATGAGAATGGATGAAAATGCGTTGGGCGATAAGCTAGTTTATCAGTACAAGTAATGTGGTAGTTACTTCTCGTGACTAAAAATGTAATGTATTTGTTTGGCTTTCAGATGCTATTTTGAATAATATAAAGAAAATTGATTCGGAACCCACTGGTTAAAATAATAAAATGCATCTTATATATATATAACTATGTATACTACTAACCAACCGCACAGGTAATAGGTCTGTGACCGAGAAAAAGGATTTTATAAAAATAAGTCGCGTTGACAAGTTCACCCTCCTCTGTGTCTTCCGACAACTTAGTCTCAACAGAAGAGTAAGGGCGGCGTGGAAGGGTGTGGCCTGATGATGCCCGGTATCGCGGTCGAGGAAGCTAGACGGGGGCGAGAGGACACGGAACGTAGAATCATCCCCCCTACACATCAGCTTGGCCTCCGAGCGGGCCTGACGCTCGCGCTAGGGTATAGTTGGTTAGCGCTGAGGCGGTGTATGTGTAGTGGGCGGTAACGGAGGGACATGGTGGCTAATGTATAGGGTTTCGACATTGTAATCCTAAACACATTTACTTGGGAGGTTTACCGGACGTGACGAATTTTTTTGCTTATCGGAGTAGTATAAAGGGCTCTTTTGCTTAGGTATTAACTATACTAATATATTGCATTGCATATCACCCCAAAAACGCCCCAGGATTATATATAATTTTTTAATTGCGACGTAGCATTTGTATTTTGTTTATGGGTCGCGGACTGGGGTTAGGCTATTCATCCTATAAAAAACCTAAGAAAATTTGTTTTGTTATATGTCCGATTATGGTAAAAAAAATGAATTTCTTCCCCGGACGGTGGCATGTGCAAAACAGCCATAAAAATTTAATTTGCAAAGAAAAATCTGGTTTAAAAAATGATTAACTAATGGTCAAAATGGTATTTGTTTTTTCCATTGCTTTTTTGACCTGTCTGTACACGTGTCGCATAAAGATTGGTCGTGTCCGGGCCACAAAATCTGGTAGCTTGGATATATTTGAAACTCCTGGTTGAGAACAGTGGATGGAGGGTTCGTTTACTGTTCGTTTGTGCGCGACTGCTCGTCCTGTCTGCGCGCATCGACGTAGACGAAGCCAAACCACTGCCTGCAATAAACATGGACCTGGAGTGGGTGGGTTTTGAATGACGCACTGTGCATCGTGGGAGAGCTCTAGCCTGTGGATGTCAGAGAGAGGGAGCAGCTCGTTCCTCCGCTCCGTAACTCCTCTCTGCCCACACGCCTCGTCTCCATCACAACCTCTCTCCTCTCTTATTACCACCACTGAGCTTCACTCACCCCACTCGAAGCATTCCAACAGAGCGCTCCCCCGTACTGCGCGTAGTGGATATGTTAGCTAAGTTGTAGCGGAGAGATGAGGCCGAGCTTCTTCTGCTCGGCAAAGGACGAGGCGAGGAGGCGCGTCTCCGCTCCTCAAGTTGGTGGCGATGGTGTGGATGGCGGCGACGGTATCGATGGAGATGACATGGATGCACTAGTAGAAAAAGTGTCAAATGTGAAGTATATTAGTGCCCGTTTGAATTGGAGCCGACACAAGTGTGTTCATTAGTGCCGGTTTCAACGGCTAGGCGGGCGGACATCATTAGTACCGGTTACGAACCGGTACTAAAGTGAGTGGTGGGAGGATGTTGTCAGTCCGGGGCCCCTCCAGCACCTTTAGTACCGGGTCGTATCACGAACCGGTACTAAAGGTTGTCCTACATACACCCTTCGTCCACCCGAGCTTGCTCTGTTCTTCCCCTTTCTCTTCTCCTCTCTGTTCTTTCCCTCTTCCTCTCAAACTCATCACACATTTTGCCCAAAATTTGTCAAGATTTGAAGAACCCATCCATTCAAATGATCACAAAGGTTAGCAACTTTGTCCTTTCATCTCTCATTGCTAGATTAGCTCGTGCATTGCTTTATATAGTGATTGATTTTTGAGTTTAGTAATTTGGATGGAATTATATATATATGTGCTAGTATTTGATTTATATGCAATTTGAGGTCAAAAATAACACTTAGTTTGCATATGTAGGTGTGGTTTACTTAGTGCCTTCTAAATCTCCGTCGTAACCACCGTCGATCGCCCGCAACGTCCCGTCGCCGGCACCACCTTGTGATGAGCCTCTTGTTCATGAATGTTTTATATAAAAAATTGATGTTTGTGTGATTTGGATATATAGTTACTCGTATAATTATCTTACCTATACGTTGTTTGTTATACATAGTGCCATGGTTTTGATATCCGTCCCCGTCGGCCCTCGTCCGAGTTATGATTCGAATGTGGTACATTCTCTTTTAAAACTATTTGTTGCATTTCGTGTTTATGACAAATTATGCCTATCAAGTTGACATAGATATTTGTATGTAGGAGGTAGTTGAACCGGAAATTCCAACCGACCCTATTGTCGAGAGGTTAAATTTAGTTGAAAAAGAAAACAAGGATTTGAAGGAAAAATTGAAAAGAATTGAGAGGAAGAAGATGGAATTTGAGTTGCATGTTGCCGATGTCGTCGTTGATCACAAAATTAAGATGGAGAAAATGCGCTTGAAGATTAGAAAGATTAGAAAATATGCCATTCATAGTGAGGCTTGGTATCATTATGCTGTTGGATCAATTGTTACCTTAGTTGCGATTTTGATCGCTTTTGTTGTTGCATTTAAATTCTTTAGCTAGAGAGTTATTTGTTTGTTGCATTTAAGTGTTGTATGAACTTTATGTATGAACTTTATGTATTGTATTAATTTTGTGTTTTTGGTGCTGTGTATTGAAGATGAGCCAGCAATGGATGTACAATGACCGATGCTCTCCTGAGTTCATTAATGGCGTGCATACTTTTCTACTTGCGGCTGAGGCAAACAAGCGGGCGGATAGTTTTATGCCTTGTCCATGTCCTGGCTGTAAGAATGGTCACAATTACTCTACGTCAAGAACCATTCACGTCCACCTGTTTGAGTCCGGTTTCATGCCCCACTATAATGTTTGGACCAAGCACGGAGAAAGATGGGTTATGATGGAAGACAATGAATAAGAAGAGGATGACGACAGCTATCCTGGCCATGGGTTCCCTGAATACGATGATACAACAATGAGGGAAGAAGCTGAGCCGGCAATGCGGGAAGAAGCTGAAGAAGAGGCATCAGATGAGCCCGTTGATGATCTAGGTCGGGCCATTGCCGATGCAAAGAGAAACAGCGCAAGTAATTTGGAGAAGAAGAAGTTGTAGCGCATGTTAGAGGATCACAAAAAATTGTTGTACCCGAATTACGTACGTGACAAGAAAAAGCTGGGCACCACACTAGAATTGCTGCAATGAAAGACAGAGGATGGTGTATCTGACAAGGGATTTGGAAAGTTGCTGATAATGATAAAGAATATGCTTCCAAAGGACAATGAATTGTCCGAGAGTACGTACGAAGCAAAGAAGGTTGTCTGCCCTTTAGGGTTAGAGGTGCAGAAGATACTTGCATGCCCTAATGATTGCATCCTCTACCGCGGTGAGTACGAGAATTTGAACGCTTGCCCGGTATGCGGTGCATTGCGCTATAAGATCAGCCGCGATGACCCTGGTGATGTCGAGGGCGAGCGCCCCAGGAAGAAAATTTCTGCCAAGGTGATGTGGTATGCTCCTATAATACCACGGTTGAAACGTTTGTTCCAAAACAAAGAGCATGCCAAGGCGATGCGATGGCATAGAGAAGACCGTAAGAAAAACAGAAAGTTGAGAGTACCCGCTGACGGGTCGCAGTGGAGAAAAATCAAGAGAAAGTACGGGAAGAAGTTTGCAGATGACGCAAGGAACGTATGGTTAGGTCTAAGCGCGGATGGCATTAATCCTTTTGGGGAGCAGAGCAGCAACCATAGCACCTGGCCTGTGACTCTATGTTTGTATAACCTTCCTCCTTGGTTGTGCATGAAGCGGAAGTTCATTATGATGCCAGTGCTCATCCAAGGCCCTAAGCAACCCGAGAACGATATTGATGTGTACCTAAGGCAGTTGAAGAACTCTTACAGCTGTGGAATGGAACAGGTGTACGTGCGTGGGATGAGCACATGGGGGAAGAATTTGACCTAAAGGCATTGTTGTTCGTGACCATCAATGATTGGCCTGCTCTCAGTAACCTTTCAGGACAGACAAACAAGGAATACCGCGCATGCACGCATTGTTTGAACGATACCGACAATATATATTTGGCTAACTGTAAGAAGAATGTGTACCTGGGACATCGTCGATTTCTTCCGAGGATGCATGCCGTAAGAAAGAAAGGCAAGCATTTCAAAGGTGAGGCGGATCACCGGACGAAGCCTCTCCACCGTACTGGTGCTGATGTACATGATATGGTCAAGGATTTGAAGGTAGTCTTTGGAAAGGGTCCTGGCGGACAACTTGTTCCGAATGACGCTGACGGACGTGCACCCATGTGGAAGGACAAATCTATATTTTGGGACATGCCCTATTGGAAAGACCTAGAGGCCCGCTCCGCAATCGACGTGATGCACATGACGAAGAATCTTTGTGTGATCCTGCTTGGCTTCTTGGGCGTGTATGGGAAGACAAAAGATACACCTGAGGCACGAGAGGACCAGAAACATATGCACGGAAAAGACGACATACATCAGGGTCATGCCAGCTACGCTCTTACTAAAGAAGAGAAGGAAATCTTTTTTGAATGCCTGCTCAGTATTAAGGTACCGTCTGGCTTCTCGTCGAATATAAAGGGAATAATAAACATGGCAGAGAAAAAGTTTCAGAACCTTAAGTCTCCTGACTGCCACGTGATTATGACGCAACTGCTTCCGGTTGCATTGATGGGGCTTCTACCGAAAAACGTTCGATTAGCCATTGTGAAGCTATGTGCATTCCTCAATGCAATCTCTCAGAAGGTGATCGATCCAGAAATCGTACCAAGGCTAAGGAGTGATGCGGCGCAATGTCTTGTCAGTTTCGAGCTGGTGTTCCCACCATCCTTCTTCAATATCATGACGCACGTCCTAGTTCACCTATGCGAAGAGATTAACATTTTGGGTCCTGTATTTCTACACAATATGTTCCCCTTTGATAGGTTCATGGGAGTCTTAAAGAAATATGTTCATAACTGTGCTAGGCCAGAAGAAAGCATCTCCAAGGGCCATGAAAATGAGGAGGTCATTGAGTTTTGTATTGACTTTATTCCTGACCTTAAGCCGATTGGTGTTCCTGAATCGCGGCATAAGGGCAGACTGAATGGAAAAGGCATGCTAGGAGGGGATCAAATAATATGTATGGACGGATATTCTCTAACTGGAGCACACTACACAGTTCTACAGAATTCTGTCTTGGTGGATCCGTATATGGACGAACACAAGAATTTTCTACGCTCCAAACACCCGAAGTGGTCTGAGGACTGGATTACATGTGAACAAACCGGAGTTTCGCCGGCTGGTTGCAGACACGTACCATGCATGACGCCTCTATTGAAGACGACATGTACTTGCTGTCCCAGTTACCATCTTCGAATATAATGACTTTCAAAGGGTACGAGATAAATGGTAATACATATTACACGATCGTCCAAGATAAGAAGAGCACCCACCAAAACAGTGGTGTCCCCTTTGATGCAACAACCAAGACAGGAAAGGAAACATATTATGGTTACATAGAGGACATATGGAAACTTGACTATGGACGTGGTTTGAAGGTCCCTTTGTTTCGGTGTAAATGGGTCAATATGACACGAGGCGGGGTAACGGAACACCGGCAGTATGGAATGACAACAGTGGATCTCAACAATCTTGCGTATGCAGACGAACCATTCATCCTAGCTAATGATGTGGCACAGGTTTTCTATGTGAAGGATATGTCTACCAAGCCGAGAAAAAGAAAAGATAAGGAAGCGAATGCATCATACGATGAGCCAAAGCACCACATAGTTCTTTCTGGAAAGAGAAACATCGTGGGAGTGGATGACAAAACAGACATGTTAGAAGATTATGAAAAGTTTGATGAAATTGCTCTATTCACAGTGAATATTGACCCGAGCATCTAGTTAAATGATAAAGATTTTCCATGGCTACGGCGCAAAGGGACACACGCGAAGAAAAAGTTTCACACCCAAAGATCTGGGATGTGATCGGCTTCACTATCATCACTTTCTTCTGTGTTTCACACCCAGGAGGGAATCTCTGTAATAGTTAGGGTAGTTATGTGTTTTGGCATTTGAAACGCGAAGAAATTTTATGTGCAAACAAATTCTTTCATGCATTTACTCATTTTTTAAGTTAAATGACCCTGAAATTGAAAAGCATTTCAAATGAACTTAGAAAAGGTTGAAAGTTGGCATGGTATCATAATTTCACCCACATAGCATGTGCAAAAAAGTAGAGAGGGTTACCGCAAAAACTGGATGCACTTCGTGTACAAAATGGACAATCTCTTTCAAATTATCAGGGTTTCGGACGAAAACTCATCCGTTACAAAGGCATTTCATTTTTTTAAATAACCTAAGCATTACCAAATTGAATATAATGATAAAACACACTAATATTAAATATAAGAAAAAAGAATCACTGAAAAATCTATTTTCAAAGTTAAGTTATTCACAAACTAGTGATTCACACAAATTTCAAATAATTCAAAATTTAAACTATTCAAATTTGTAAACTACCGGCACTAACAGAAAGTTTGTAATTTTTTGTACCTAAAGCAAAAATATTCACAAAGAAACTCTAAATACAGCAAAAAAACAACTCAAAAATAAATAAAGCAAAAAAAATAAGAAAATGAAAAGCCCTCCTACTGCGCCACAGCGGTCCGCATACGACTAGAAACCCAATCTGTTGTTGGGCCAGGATGCAAGCCCGCAAAGGCCTAGTAGGCCCACAGGGCAGCACAGAACATTTAGGCCCAGTAGGCATGCTTTGGAGAGGAGCTCGAGAGAGCTACCACACTGGGGCTTATAAACCAGTGCGGACGCCCCTCGGCTAGCGAGGTGGGGCTAAACATGATGCACCGCACATGCGCCAGCGCACCTCCTTTAGTAACGGGTGGTGGCTCAAACCGGTACTAAAGGGGGGGGGGGTCTTTAGTACCGGTTGGAGCCATCACCCGGTACTAAAGGGGTGCCGTTCCCGCCGCTTGGCCTGGCCAAAACAGACTTTTAGTTCCGGTTGGTGGCTTCAACCGGTACTAAAGGTTGTTCTATATAAGAAAACACTTCAAAAAATTTGTCAGTTTCTCATCTCTCCCTCTGCTTCTTTCTCCTCTGCCCCGTCGCCGCCGCCCCTCGTTGCTGCCCCCGTCGCCGTCCGTCGCCGTCCCCGTCCCCGTCGTCGCGCCGCGCCGCGTCGCCGATCCCCTCCCCGTCCTCCCGTCGTCCCCGCCCGGCCCGTCCCCGTTCCCGTCGCCACCGCCCCGTCCCCGTCCCCGTCGTCACCGCCCGTCTCCGTCCCCGTTGCCGCCCCCCGTCGTCGCGCCTCGCCGGTGAGCTCCTGCCCTGGCCGCACACACACACACACACACACACACACACTGTGTTATAGAAATATTTGAAATGTTAGTTATATAGAAATTTTTTTAGTTATAGAAATATTAGAAATGTTAGTTATATAGAAATATTAGAAATGTTAGTTATATAGAAATGTTAGTTATATTAGAAATGTTAGTTATATAGAGATGTTAGTTATATAGAAATGTTTTTTAGTTATAGAAATATTAGAAATGTTAGTTTTAGTTATAGAAATATTAGAAATGTTAGTTTTAGTTATAAAATTTAGAATTTGCATATATGAAATCACAATCCATCATTTAAAAAATGTTACTTTACTTTTGCGGCATATAGTATTTGTTGTCGACGATTGAAAGGATCGATATGGTTGACTATAGGGGGGGTGAATAGGCAACTAACAATTTTTAGTTTTTCTCTTAACAATTAAACTTTGCATCAAAGTAGGTTGTCTAGATATGCAACTAGGTGAGCAACCTATATGATGCAACAAGGATAGGAACGCAAGCAAGCAAGATATATGAAACAAATAAGCTTGCACAAGTAAAGGCATGAGATAACTAAGAGTGGAGACGGTGGAGACGAGGATGTGTTGCCGAAGTTCCTTCCCTTTGAGAGGAAGTATGTCTCCGTTGGAGCGATGTGGAGGCACAATGCTCCCCAAGAAGCCACTAGGGCCACCGTATTCTCCTCACGCCCTCAGACAATGCGAGATGTCGTGATTCCACTATTGGTGTCCTTGGAGGCGGCGACCGAGCCTTTACAAACTAGGTTGGGGCAATCTCCACAACTCAATTGGAGGCTCCCAACGACACCACGAAGCTTCACCACAATGGACTATGGCTTCGCGGTGACCTCAACCGTCTAGGATGCTCAAACACCCAAGAGTAACAAGATATGCAAGGGATTAGTGGGGGGAATCAAATATCTCTTGGTGGAAGTGTATATCGAGGCCTTCTCAACCACTCCCGAGCAAATCAACAAGTTTGGTCAGCTAGGGAGGGAGATCGGGCGAAAATGGAGCTTAGAGCAATAATGGAGCTTGGGGGTGGAAGAGATAAGTCAACGGGGAAGAAGGGGACCCCTTATATAGTGTGGGAAAAGGATCCAACCGTTACCCACCAACCAGCCCACGGCCAGCGGTACTACCGCGCCTGGCCAGCGGTACTACCACAAGGGCGCGCGGTACTACTTCTTGCAACCAAGCGGTACTACCGCACGGCTGTGCGGTACTACCGTACCGACCCACGGTACTGCCGCAACCCCAGCAACAGAAAAGATAAACATACGTGCAGGAGCTGGGGGCGGTACTTCCGCACGCGCGGTACTACCGCGCCCCCCATGCGGTACTACCGCAAGGCAAACACCCCAGCCAGGGGGAAGGGAACTTCCATGTCTACTTCCGCAAAGAAACGGAAGTAGCAAAAACCTGACACAGTAGTACTGCCGAGGGGCGGTACTACTGCCTGACTGCATAGCGCGGTACTACCGCTCGGCGAAAGCGGTACTACCGCGGTAGGTGCGGATGTAAAAAATTACATCCGCCCCTACTACCGCAAAGGGGCGGCACTAGCGTGGTGGGCAGCGGTAGTGTGGCTCCAGGGGAGCGGTACTACCGTGGGCACCTGCTGGTACTACCGTGCCACCGCGCGGTACTACCGCGGATGCCTACGGTACTACCGTTTTCCTGGGAGCAGTACTGCCGCGACCAACCACAGCAGCCAGACAAGGGAGGCAAGAAAACGGAGGAAGCTCCAAGGAAAAAGGAGGGGACACGAAGGAGACGTGTACGTGATGATTCCACCCAAACCTTTCCAACGCAGACCCCCTCTTAATAGTGCGGCTTTGCTACGACTCAAATCCACCAAAAAGAAACGTAGAAAAGACGCCGTCTTCATCAGTCTTCGAGGGGCACCCAATCGTCTTGTGCCTAGCAATGAAGTGTCTGGAATACTCAAGGTACACGATTAGTCCGCAAATGCGTTGTCATCAATTATCAAAACACTTAGGGATAAATATGCCCTTACAACGATGCCCGGCCCGCATCCTCGCCGTCGACCAGTTCGCAATGACGTCCTGCTTAAGAGGATCCATGTCCGGGACTGGGCTCCACCGGGCTGGCACTGGGAGGTGCTACCTTCAGGGGCGCGACGCTTGGTGAGGAACCCGGCCCCGGGTCCCGTCGTCGACCATGATCTCCTTTGGTGGCGTTCGTGTGGGCCACTTTCGGTGCGGAGGGAGCCAGCCCCGCCGGAGGTGGTACGTCGCCGTGTCAGGGAGGAGGACGAGCACGTCCATTGCTACATGGCTGCTATGGACGTCAGGTTCTCCAATACCTGGTAGGTTCTTTGGGGAGATCATCCGAGCTATGATCCAGTGATGGTTCCTTCACTTTGTTTGTCCACCGTCTAGATTACTCTCTAGTATTCGATCTTTATTAGCTAGCTAGCTAGCTAGTGATGTATTCGATATATAATATTCGAGATAATTTATTTGAGATTATATATATTATTCGAGACGATGTATTCGAGATTATATCTATTATTCGATACGACGTATTCGGGATTATATTCGATGATGCTTATTATGTACTATGATTGATTCGGTTTTTCCATATTAATTGATTGCATGCATGCATTGTAATTTGAATATATTTCTTTTGGATTAGTTAAATAAAACCTATGGCGGACAATACTGGCAGAGAGGGAGAAGTGGCCCTGTTCAATATCATACGCAATCCTTGCGGGCCAGATGATGATCAGAATGAAGAAGATTATGACGGCTCCGAATATCTAAACAACACCGGGGAGGGTGATATGATATTCGATCGCGATGACCGAATTGATGAAGTCATGAACTATGAACATGACGAAGAAAATGTTGATCTTGAAACAACAAAGACCGGCGAGGTATATTTATATAAGCAGGCATCTGGTGATCATCACATGTTTTAAATGACTTGAAGATATATATTAACGAATCGATCTTTCTTCTTTCAGCCATCCAGATCGGGCAAATCTTTAGGCAGCAGGACAGTACGAGGCCTGAACAAAAAGTTGAAGGAGGGTATAAAGTACAATATCGAGGCCATCAAACCTAATGGCGAACCATTAGCGCCTAAGAAGATTGCGGACAAGTTCATTCGTCAGTGTGGAGTTCTTGTGAAGGACCAACTCTCGATCTCCCTTCAAGAATGGAGAGAGCCAGCAAAGCCACGTCCAGATCTTACTTTTGTCGACGACAGACAAAAACTTCTGGTTTGGGAAACGCTCATGGAACATTTCACCCTACTGGATCATTTCACAGATGCAGATGTGGAGAAAGTCAAGGACGCTGCTCTTAGGAAGATGGCGGTTGCATTCAACAACCACAAGAATCGTGTATGGGACCAGTACGTCAAGGGAGGAAAGTAGACTCCAGTATTCAAGGGAACACTAGAGAAGCAAAGTGCTCATTGGGACGATTTTGTGAAATTCAAGGAATCGGAATTATCTAAGGAACGGTCGAGAATAAACAAGGCCAATGCCGCAAAAGAGGATAAGTTTCATAAGCTGGGGCCAGGTGGCTACGCGGTGGGAATGCCTAAGTGGGATAAGTCTAAGAAAGAGATGGAGGATGCAGGTGTCACTCCAAAAATATTGAGCTGGCCCCAGGTGCAGGACTTGGTTCTATGCGCATGGGGGGAGTTGGACCCGAAGACAGGCAAAGTTTCGAAGAACGCATGTCTGGACGGAGCCGAAGATAAGCTACTTGTTGCAATAGAAGAGGCTCAATCGGGGGTGTTCGAGCCCACAAGAGAGAACGACGAGCTTACACGTGCCCTGGGAAATCCTGAACACCCGGGAAGAACATGAGGCAAGGACGCTATTCCGTGGTATGAGGGGTTTTCGGACTAGAACGCCGACTATAGAACCCGTGCGAGAAAGAAGATTGCGGAGGAGAAGAAGAGGAAGATGGAGGAGGAACAGGGGAAGCTGGACTATGAATGCCTTCAAGGCCTAGAATCAGCGCACGCGGACTTGGCAGTCAAATTCCAGCGGCAGCAGGAGCAGATCGACTCACTTAGCCAGTAAAGGGGGTCTCAGCAGCTGCAGCAGCTAGCGGATGATCCAGCATTGGATAGCACCATCCCATCCATGCCGAGAAGCAGCATGGGTTCCGCCCCGGGCGACGCATTGCTGGATAGCTACCCAGTAGATGACATCATGGAGAACACTAACTGCGAGCTACACTTCAAAATGAAGAACATATCCATGAAGGTGGCAGACGCTGTTGCTTTTACAAATCCCCCCGAGGCAACCTTCCATTGCAAGCCGATTCCAGTGGGCTATGCTCGTGTCTTGGTTGATGAGGTGGTGGACCAATATTCGGGGCTAGAGCTTGACATTCCTGGAGGTGACGAGGAGCACACACTGGGAGAGGCCAACCATCGTATCATCCTATGGAGAAAGGATTGCATCATCTTTCGAAGGCCACCGACACCGCGTCATCCGACTCCTCGTCGAAGTCCGCCACCGAGTCAGCAAACTCCCGCTCCTCCAAGTCCACCAACACGTCAGGCCACTCCTCCTCCAAGTCCGGCACAGCTTCAGGCCACTCCTCCTCCTCCAAGTCCGGCAAAGCGTTAGGCCACTCCTCCTCTAAGTCCGGCACAGCTTCAGGCCACTTCTCCTCCTCCAACTCAGCCACGTCAGCTGTCTTTGCTACCTCAGCAATCACGGAAGAGAGCCGCCTCAGCTATGGTGCGTAGCGGTACAAGTCGAGGTAGTGCTAGAGGTACAGGCGGAGGCAAGCGATTTCAATATGGTCCAAGCAGCCTCGCGCCTCTTCCGCAGAGGCCTTACGACAAGTCCGAGGAGGAAAACACAGCCATATCGAAGGTCGAGGTGGAAGCCCATTTTGCACCGAAACCGCCACCGCCTCCAAGGGAGAAAGTGCCTAAGGAAAAGATTGACCACTTCATTCGTATGGCTAGAGCACCAGCTCCCAAGCCTGTTGACACAGACTATGAGCGCCACCTCAGGAAGTTAAATCGAGCACGTCTACAAAAAGAGGCGAGCTCGAGCTCGAGCAAATCAGCTGGAAAAGGAGCGGTAAAACTGTTCCCCAGCTGGAAGAACAGGCGGCGCAATTAATCCCCCCACTTGTTGTGCCAACAGCACATGAGAGTACGCGCGCTCAATATTATTGTGGGCAAACCGTTAACGTTCCCGGGCTGGGCGATGTGGTAATAACCGAGGAGCATATTGAGCAGGCTAAAAGGCTCATGATCATTGTTGGACAACTCCTCGATATCGAGCCCATGTCTCTGATTAAAGAGGAGGAAATAAAACGGAAATATGTCCGGGGCCAACCTTTGATCGAGCCAGACGAGGTCAAGAAGCTCCCAACGAGAATGTATGAATTGCATCAATGGTACATGGACATTACCAAGATTTCCAATCGAGAGTCCCTCATGGTGAATGCCAAGAAGGATCATTACTACCATGAGAAAGCTGTGTCCGTTGAGTATTCAAAACTATTTCAGTTATACAATCAAGACGCACTCGACAAATCTATCGTCGGTTGCTATTGTTTGTAAGTGATTTTCTTTCTGTAATTTAAGTCTCAAGCTAGCTGTAGTGATCATTTTGATCAATCGTTACCTGTAATTATCCTCACTATATTCTTTTCTGTGGTATTATGCAGGATGAAATTTTATGAAATGAAAAAAGGTGGACGCTATGGCATTGGGTTCATTAACCCAAATACCATTAATGAATACATATGGAAATTAGATCCATATTATGAAAAAAATGTAGAGGAAAGCATGCTAGAGTTCTTCAAGTGCCTCAATACCAATGAAGATATACTACTTCCTTACAACTTCAAGTGAGTCACACTGTCTTGTACTACAAATTCTGTTTTTGCCTACTAGTTAGCTACATGTTTTTGCTTACATATGACCGCTTAATTAAGACATGCAAACATGCGTGCATGCAGATTTCACTGGATCTTGTTAATCATTAAAGTTGATGAAGGAACAGTTGAAATACTGGACTCACTACTTAAAAAGCAAGTGACTACACCATTTTGTTTGGGATAGTCAACAGGTAATTTCAATCATTATTAACTATATCTCGGCCTATTTAGTTCGTCATTTCCTGATATGAACTATTTAATAACCCCTTTATTCATTTTCTTTGTCGGCGGGCAGGGCTTGGGCAAAGTTCATCAGCGTCACTCCAGGCCAATGGAAACGAAAGCTGAAATGGTATCGACCAAAGGTAAGTAATTAAGTAGTACTAGCTAGCTAGCTGCCATCTCTTTAATTATCATGCTTGATTAATTATTATCTGATCAAATTCCATTCTCGTAAAGGCCCTGAAGCAGGCGCCGGAGAATAATCTATGTGCATACTACGTTTGCGAGAACATTGGCATGATGGCGTCCGAAAGGAGCAGATCTCAAAAACAGGAGTGTGTACGTTTGTCAGAACACTATTCACAATTTTTACACCATTATCGATATCTAGTCACATAACTAATACACATGCATATTGATCTCCTTCTTAATAGTTCAAAGAGGTGCGGGAGCAGCTCCTAGCAGAGGACCGCATAGAAGCAATTCAAGAGGAAATAGCGGGATTTTTGCTCGACCAGGTCATAGATCCCAAAGGAGAATACTATTACCCGCTACTGCCCCATGAACCACTTCCAATTGTTATCGCGCTCCGAAGACACCAATTAGGCTAATGCCACTGGCTCCGAAGGCACCAATTAGGAGAAATTCTAATTGTATATATATCATCGGTTCAACTAGAAATTTTATTTATATATATGCATAACGTGTACAATATGTAGTATCATAAAATACCAGCAAACAAAAAAAATTAAATGAAAAACATAAAATTAAATGAAAAAGAAATCATAAATCCAAAACCTCCCAACCTTTTAATACCGGTTGGTGTCACCAACCGGTACTAAAGGGCTCCCTGCCCCCGGAGCTGACTCGTGCCACGTGGTTGTCATTTAGCACCGGTTCGTGCTGAATCGTTACTAAAGGGGGGGGGGCTTTAGTGCCCACACTTTAGTGCCGGTTACCGAACCGGCACTAAAGGGCCTTACGAAGCGGCGCTATTGCCCGGTTCTGCACTAGTGATGGCGACTACGTGCACGTCGATTCGGTGGTGGTGGATGAGGCCATGATGGATGGTTCACCGCAGGCGGCAGAGACCATACCTCCGCGACGAGGAAGGGTAATGACCTCGTACTCCCTTGTGCATCTTCTCCGGGCCCAATGCGACTGGGATGCTCCGGTTGAGGACATCTTGGGGGAGGGAGGCATGGCTGCCCTCCTTAAGCTCAAACCAGGGGGCAACACAGATCGTGTTTTTTGTTTGTGGTTGCTTTCAAAAATAGATCCAGTCAGTATGAGATTGAATCTGGGTGAGGGGCATTTTAGAGATATAAACGCCCGAGAAGTACGTAGGATACTTGGTTTGGTAGGAGGGGGTGGCCGCACGTGTTCTTCGTAGGATGTGTTTGGCCAATAGGTTAGAGGTGCTTGAGAGAGTGCACGAGCTGCTTGGCAACGACTACGCCAAGTGTGCATCCATTTCTATTTTGCGTTTGAAGACGATTCTTCAAAATGCAAGAAGATAAGAACTAACTCGGGCGGTTAGGAGGAAAATCAAGGTGGCGTATACGATGCTAGCGTCCTCAACTTTCCTAGCTCCTCAAGATCCGTACGCAAAGGTAGTGGACGAGATACTGTACACGGTGCAGTACCCAGATGAAGTCGACAAGTATGACGTCACCGAGTACATTGTTGAAAGCCTCAGGCATGGAACTCGACGTGCGCGTCGAAGCCTCCAGCGTGGGCACGCGAGGATAGTGCTTGAAGGGTGCATGATAATCCCGCAGGTAAATGGATTAACGTGCTAGATTTGATTTATTCAACATGGGGTTGTTTGAGAGGGTACTCAGCTTTGCTTAAATGACGACGCAAATACTTTTTTGCGAGTCTTTTGAGTACTTGCCGAGCGAGATCGCCACCCTAGCAGAACCCAGGATCGCTGCGTACGGCCAGTCAAGGCTTAGAAGAGTCATCAGGCGTTATGCACCACCTGAGATTTATTCTTCCTATCGGGTGAGGGCGAGTACATGCATGTTTTGCTAAATTTGGGTTACAGCCATGAAAGGAGTTAAGTTGAGAATTTAATGAAGTGTGTGTGCATGCGCAGGGGCAAGAACAATCCGACAGCAGCATTGGTGCTGCCGGGGCAGATGGGGCGGTACCGCCTCAGGTGGGAGGGGGTGGGCATGAGGCTGGTTGTAATAGGGAGTATCATATAGTAGTATCATGCATATTATACTAGTGTATGATACTAACTCTTTAATGCATAGTATCATATATTAGTATCATGTAGTACTTCATTTATTGCCATGCATAACACAAAGTAGTATAACATTTATCATGATACGGTATCATAATTGACAATAACAAGGGTAAAGGTTAGATGACTCCTAGAGAGAAATCATAAAATTAATGAACTTGGATAAGTGCTGTTGGTGGAAAAATATTTTAAAAACTGGACGTATCATAGATTTATTTTGAGTATTATTTTCTGCTGTGAGAAATAGTTATTTAAAATTGTCCAAAAAAATTTACATAGGTGCAAGAAAGTTGATGAAAACTTTAAAATGTAGTTACTGCTACATATTTAAACTTTTTTAACCGATTTTCCAACAGTACAAAAATTGCTTCTAAAAATTCCTGGTTGGTTAGTATTAAAGAATGTTTTGTAGGTGTTAAGTTTGATGGATTCTTGCAGATTATTTGAATTCCGTGAACTTATTTAAATGAGCTAACAAAAAATGCTGGATGGTGACCCTATAAAGATTGAATTGGATTATTAT
Source organism: Triticum dicoccoides (assembly GCF_002162155.2). Classification (NCBI taxonomy): domain Eukaryota; kingdom Viridiplantae; phylum Streptophyta; class Magnoliopsida; order Poales; family Poaceae; genus Triticum; species Triticum dicoccoides. The sequence goes on along the minus strand of NC_041392.1, from coordinate 124,626,319 downwards.
TGTGTAATAGATCTCTAAAAGTATGCAAAAATTGTTGATATAAATAAGGTTTTATCAAATTTACTTAGCTTGTGGTGCTAACTGGCCACAACCATTGACCTAACAAAAAATGTTGTGGTTTTATCAAATTTACTTAGCTTGTAGTTCAGTAAAATTACCTTGGGATTGCACAGATACATTTTTGGACAGAAGTGTATTTCAATGTTGTTTCTAACTGGCCATAACCATTTAGTTGCATGAAAAAATGTAGATCACTATTGGTTAAAAAACGTTGTTTTGCTGATTAAGAAGTACAGCGCTGAAACTGATGTATAATTAGATCATAATTTAAGTGTTGTTTTGTTAACATATAATCCTCAATATATTTTTTGACAATTTGCTATGGAAGTTTCTTAGTTATTATTATAAATTCTTATACACATTTAAGACAAAAAGTGCATTTACTACAGTCCATGTGGACGGTATCAGTGTAATGGCCCTTCTAACTAAATGATCTAATTTTGAAAGAAAAAAATTAGAATTTATATGTATAGCTTGTGATACTAAGTTATTTTTTATTTAATAATTCTTAGGATACATTGTTAATCTCTGAGTAAGAATGCAAATCAAGCTTGTCTTGCTGATAAAAGTATGTTCACATGGTAAAGAGCTAGTTGTAGTAAAATGGAGAAGTAATGGTACTGACAAACTGAATTAAATATTACTGGTAGAAAATAAATGCTTCTAATATGTTACAGAATTTTTGTGTGCCATCCAAATGATGATGCTAAAGACTGACTGTTACATTGTGTGCCATCCAAAAAATTCAGGAGTTGCCGTTGACATTCCGACAATGTCAAGTTCGATGGATGATCTAAATGCCAATGACAAAGCGGGTGCTCATCGTTTTGGACTTGATTATTACCTGAGGGAGTTTTTGTGCTCATCGGGTACTCGTCATGTTCGGTGTGGTCATTCATTGACAAACAAAAATTTGAATTGTGTTTGATAGGCGTCATGGGTGGGACTTGTATGGCGGCTGATCCATTAAAGTGCATGCTTTCTGGAGAAAAATGGGTTCCTGTTTCTAGGAGTGTTGGCTTCTCTACTCCTACAATGACATGCAATGGTATGTCAAAGTTACTTACTTTAACTAAATAAAGAAAATTTTGGTGCACTCTAACTTGGTTTGCTAACATTTTGGTTTGGAGCAGACGTTGTGGACTTGGTGAGTGGGTCAAGCTCAGCTGGGCCGGCATTTGACTCGTACCCGCCTAGTGGACGCATCAATATGAATTTGCCAACAATTAGGCGATCGACTCCAGTGAATTGTGGACTGGGTGGTGATCTTGCGCAGCAGCAGGATATGGTTGGTGTTGTGAGTGCATTGAGCAACATGATGGGGAAAGAGGTGGCTTCAAATACGGAGCTTGCCCCCTTGCCAGATGCTATTATCATGCAAGGTGGTTGTCGCTAACTAAACGATATACATGTTAATTGTTGCCTAGTAAAATTTATTGACTAATAAAACTTGGCTTGATGGTTTGTTTTGCAGATATGCCTGCTCCTGAAATTAATCAAAGTGATGGGGGAAAACTTAAGACTGTTGGTAGTGTGTTTGGTTTGTTTGGTTTGTACTGATGTGTGATGAACTATGTCTCATATTTAGGAATAGGGGGGCAGATCATGTTTGCACTATCTCCATTTGATGTCGGTTTGCGCCATCATGAGGTTCCTGATGAACTGGCCATGGAATGCTACGAATCTGTCCAGCTGTGCGAAAGCTCTGAATTGAAGAAGTAAGATTATTAACATATATCAAAATATTGAAAGTATAGAATGCATTGTTTACTAAACATCTTAAGAAATGTTGTTTCATGCAGGATCTGGGTCCATCTTTTGCTACCTTGGCTGATTAGGATGACTGGAACTACATTCAAGGAGAAAGTGAAGCATAATGTGCCATTTGATATCGAGATGATGGAGACTGGTGTTCGTTTGTTCAACCAGAAGGAGATTGCAATGCTACGCGGCTTAGATGGACCAGAATGGAGGAGACTTGTTTTGGTTGACCTCTTGGTATGTATAACAAGCATAATATAATATAAAACTCTACCTTTTTCACAAGTTCCTAACCTGTTTTGTTTTGTTTGTTACAATATGCAGATGAATTTCTCAGTTGGAATCGCTGATCGGGATATGGAGTACATACGCAGCCTGTTAACACCTCTTAGGCCTGGGTTTGGTCCATTGCACACTAGGCTTGTGAGTTTCTAAACCACTATTTTCATGTTGTTGGTATTTCCTACAAATGGGCCAATTTTGTTTTCCTATGAATGCTCTGTATTAATTGTTTGTGGGGGAAAACGTAAATTTGTAGATAATGGCTCCAGTACAGCTAGAGCAAACTTGGAGTGGATATGGTTTTGACATGCGTGACAAGATACTGCATATCCTGGACCCTGTGATTACATATGGAAATGAAGCTAGATATGTATCAAAGCACGGGCCAACTATTGAGCTCATGTTTGAAGGGATGGCGCAGGCAGGTGGGTTGTTCGGCAATGTGTTGGGGAACGTAGTATTTCAAAATTTTCCTACGCACACGCAAGGTCATGGTGATGCATAGCAACGAGAGGGGAGAGTGTTGTCCACGTACCCTCGTAGACCGAAAGCGGAAGCGTTATAACAACACGGTTGATGTAGTCGTACGTCTTCACGGTCGACCGATCAAGCACCGAAACTACGGCACCTCCGAGTTCTAGCACACGTTCAGCTCGATGACGATCCCCGGACTCCGATCCAGCAAAGTGTCGGGGAAGAGTTCTGTCAGCACGACGGCGTGGTGACGATCTTGATGTTCTACCGTCGCAGGGCTTCGCCTAAGCACCGCTACAATATTATCGAGGATTATGGTGGAGGGGGGCACCGCACACGGCTAAGAGATCTCAAGGATCAATTGTTGTGTCTAGAGGTGCCCCCCTGCCCCCGTATATAAAGGAGCAAGGGGGAGGGGCGGCCGGCCATGATGAGGGGCGCCAGGGAGGAGTCCTACTCCTACCGGGAGTAGGACTCCCTCCTTTTCCTTGTCCAAGTAGGAGAGGGGGGAGGAAGGGAGAGAGGAGAGGAAGGAAAGGGGGGGGGGGCGCCGCCCCTCCCTCCTTGTCCAATTCGGACTAGAGGGGGAGGGGGCGTGCGGCCTGCCCTGGCCGCCCCTCCTCTTCTCCATTTTAGGCCCATGAGGCCCATTAACCCCCCGGGGGGTTCCGGTAACCCCCCGGTACTCCGGTTTTATCCGAAACTTTCCCGGAACACTTTCAGTGTCCGAATATAGTCGTCCAATATATCAATCTTTATGTCTCGACCATTTCGAGACTCCTCGTTATGTCTGTGATCATATCCGGGACTCCGAACTAACTTCGGTACATCAAAACTAATAAACTCATAATATAACTGTCATCGAAACCTTAAGCGTGCGGACCCTACGGGTTCGAGAACAATGTAGACATGACCGAGACACGTCTCCGGTCAATAACCAATAGCGGAACCTGGATGCTCATATTGGCTCCCACATATTCTATGAAGATCTTTTATCGGTCAGACCGCATAACAACATACGTTGTTCCCTTTGTCATCGGTATGTTACTTGCCCGAGATTCGATCGTCGGTATCTCAATACCTAGTTCAATCTCGTTTGCCGGCAAGTCTCTTTACTCGTTCCGTAATACATCATCTCGCAACTAACTCATTAGTTGCATTGCTTGCAAGGTTTAGGTGATGTGCATTACCGAGAGGGCCCAGAGATACCTCTCCGACAATCAGAGTGACAAATCCTAATCTCGAAATACGCCAACCCAACATATACCTTTGGAGACACCTGTAGAGCACCTTTATAATCACCCAGTTACGTTGTGACGTTTGGTAGCACACAAAGTGTTCCTCCGGTAAACGGGAGTTGCATAATCTCATAGTCATAGGAACATGTATAAGTTATGAAGAAAGCAATAGCAACATACTAAACGATCGGGTGCTAAGCTAATGGAATGGGTCATGTCAATCACATCATTCTCCTGATAATGTGATCCCGTTAATCAAATGACAACACATGTCTATGGTTAGGAAACATAACCATCTTTGATTAATGAGCTAGTCAAGTAGAGGCATACTAGTGACGTTTAGTTTGTCTATGTATTCACACAAGTATTATGTTTCCGGATAATACAATTCTAGCATGAATAATAAACATTTATCATGATATAAGGAAATAAAATAATAACATTATTATTTCCTCTAGGGCATATTTCCTTCAGTCTCCCGGTTGCACTAGAGTCAATAATCTAGATTACACAGTAATGATTCTAACACCCATGGAGCTTTGGTGCTGATCATGTTTTGCTCGTGGAAGAGGCTTAGTCAATTGGTCTGCAACATTCAGATCCGTATGTATCTTGAAAATCTCTATGTCTCCCACCTGGACTAGATCCCGGATGGAATTGAAGCGTCTCTTGATGTGCTTGGTTCTCTTGTGAAATCTGGATTCCTTTGCCAAGGCAATTGCACCAGTATTGTCAAAAAAGATTTTCATTGGACCCGATGCACTAGGTATGACACCTAGATCGGATATGAACTCCTTCATCCAGACTCCTTCGTTTGCTGCTTCCGAAGCAGCTATGTACTCCGCTTCACATGTAGATCCCGCCACAACGCTTTGTTTAGAACTGCACCAACTGACAGCTCCACCATTTAATGTAAACACGTATCCGGTTTGCGATTTAGAATCGTCCGGATCAGTGTCAAAGCTTGCATCAACGTAACCATTTACGATGAGCTCTTTGTCACCTCCATATATGAGAAACATATCCTTAGTCCTTTTCAGGTATTTCAGGATGTTCTTGACCGTTTTCCAGTGATCCACTCCTGGATTACTTTGGTACCTCCCTGCTAGACTTATAGCAAGACACACATCAGGTCTGGTACACAACATTGCATACATGATAGAGCCTATGGCTGAAGCATAGGGAACATCTTTCATTTTCTCTCTATCTTCTGCATTGGTCGGGCATTGAGTCTTACTCAATTTCACACCTTGTAATACAGGCAAGAATCCTTTCTTTGCTTGATCCATTTTGAACTTCTTCAAAACTTTGTCAAGGTATATGCTTTGTGAAATTCCAATTAAGTGTCTTGATCTATCTCGATAGATCTTAATGCCTAATATGTAAGCAGCTTCACCGAGGTCTTTCATTGAAAAACTCTTATTCAAGTATCCCTTTATGCTATCCAGAAATTCTATATCATTTTCGATTAGTAATATGTCATCTACATATAATATCAGAAATGCTACAGAGCTCCCACTCACTTTCTTGTAAATACAGGCTTCTCCAAAAGTCTGTACAAAACCAAATGCTTTGATCACACTATCAAAGCGTTTATTCCAACTCCGAGAGGCTTGAACCAGTCCATAAATGGATCGCTGGAGATTGCACACTTTGTTAGCTCCTTTGGATCGACAAAACCTTTCGGCTGCATCATATACAACTCTTCTTCCAGAAATCCATTCAGGAATGCAGTTTTGACATCCATCTGCCAAATTTCATAATCATAAAATGCGGCAATTGCTAACATGATTCGGATAGACTTAAGCATCGCTACGGGTGAGAAGGTCTCATCGTAGTCAATCCCTTGAACTTGTCAAAAACCTTTTGCGACAAGTCGAGCTTTGTAGACAGTAATATTACCGTCATCGTCAGTCTTCTTCTTGAAGATCCATTTATTCTCAATTGCTTGCCAATCATTGGGCAAGTCAACCAAAGTCCATACTTTGTTCTCATACATGGATCCCATCTCAGATTTCATGGCTTCAAGCCATTTTGCGGAATCTGGGCTCACCATCGCTTCTTCATAGTTCGTAGGTTCATCATGATCTAGTAGCATGACTTCCAGAACAGGATTACCATACCACTCTAGTGCGGATCTTACTCTGGTTGATCTACGAGGTTCGGTAGTAACTTGTTCTGAAGTTTCATGATCATTATCATTAGCTTCCTCACTAATTGGTGTAGGTGTCACAGAAACCGGTTTCTGCGATGTACTACTTTCCAATAAGGGAGCAGGTACAGTTACCTCATCAAGTTCTACTTTCCTCCCACTCACTTCTTTCGAGAGAAACTCCTTCTCTAGAAAGGATCCATTCTTAGCGACAAATGTCTTGCCTTCGGATCTGTGATAGAAGGTGTACCCAACAGTCTCCTTTATGTATCCTATGAAGACGCATTTCTCCGATTTGGGTTCTGTTGGAAATATGCCCTAGAGGCAATAATAAAAGGATTATTATTATATTTCCTTGTTCATGATAATTGTCTTTTATTCATGCTATAATTGTGTTATCCGGAAATCGTAATACATGTGTGAATACATAGACACCAACATGTCCCTAGTAAGCCTCTAGTTGACTAGCTCGTTGATCAACAGATAGTCATGGTTTCCTGACTATGGACATTGGATGTCATTGATAACAAGATCACATCATTAGAAGAATGATGTGATGGACAAGACCCAATCCTAAACATAGCACAAGATCGTATAGTTCGTTTGCTAGAGTTTTTCCAATGTCAAGTATCTTTTCCTTAGACCATGAGATCGTGTAACTCCCGGATACCGTAGGAGTGCTTTGGGTGTACCAAACGTCACAACGTAACTGGGTGACTATAAAGGTATACTACGGGTATCTCCGAAAGTGTCTGTTGGGTTGACACGGATCAAGACTGGGATTTGTCACTCCGTATGACAGAGAGGTATCTCTGGGCCCACTCGGTAATGCATCAGCATAATGAGCTCAAAGTGACCAAGTGTTTGGTCACGGGATCATGCATTACGGTACGAGTAAAGTGACTTGCCAGTAACGAGATTGAACGGGGTATTGGGATACCGACGATCGAATCTCGGGCAAGTAACATACCGATTGACAAAGGGAATTGTATACGGGGTTGCTTGAATCCTCAACATAGTGGTTCATCCGAGATCATCGAGGAGCATGTGGGAGCCAACATGGGTATCCAGATCCCGCTGTTGGTTATTGACCGGAGAGTCGTCTCAGTCATGTCTACATGTCTCCCGAACCCGTAGGGTCTACACACTTAAGGTTCGGTAACGATAGGGTTGTATGGATATGAGTATGCAGTAATACGAAAGTTGTTCGGAGTCCCGGATGAGATCCCGGACGTCACGAAGAGTTTTGGAATGGTCCGGAGGTGAAGAATTATATATAGGAAGTGCAGTTTCGGCCATCGGGAGAGTTTCGGGGGTTAACGGTATTGTACCGGGACCACCGGAAGGGTCCCGGGGGTCCACCGGGTGGGGCCACCCATCCTGGAGGGCCCCATGGGCTGAAGAGGGGAGGGAACCAGCCCATAGTGGGCTGGTGCGCCCCCCCTTGGGCCCCCCATGCGCCTAGGGTTGGGAACCCTAGGGGAGGGGGCGCCTCCACTTGCCTTGGGGGGCACTCCTCCCCTTGGCCGCCGCCCCCCCAAAGAGATCCCATCTCCTAGGGCCGGCGCACCCCCCTAGGGGGCCTATATAAAGGGGGGGAGGGCAGCCGCACCCTGAAGTCTTGGCGCCTCCCTCTCCCCTACTACACCTCTCCCTCTCGCAGAAGAACGACGAAGCCCTGCTGCGGTGACTGCTGCATCCACCACCACGCCATCGTGCTGCTGGATCTTCATCAACCTCTCCTTCCCCCTTGATGGATCAAGAAGGAGGAAACGTCACGCTGACCGTACATGTGTTGAAGGCGGAGGTGCCGTCCGTTCGGCGCTAGGATCTCCGGTGATTTGGATCACGACGAGTACGACTCCCTCATCCCCGTTCTTTGAACGCTTACGCTCGCGATCTACAAAGGTATGTAGATGCATCCAATCACTCGTTGCTAGATGAACTCATAGATGGATCTTGGTGAAAACGAATTTTTTTTTGTTTTCTGCAACGTTATCCAACAGTGGCATCATGAGCTAGGTCTATGCGTAGTTCTTTTTGCACGAGTAGAACACAATTTGTTGTGGGCGTAGATGTTGTCAACTTTCTTGCCGCTACTAGTATTATTTTGCTTCAGCGGTATTGTGGGATGAAGCGGCCCGGACCAACCTTACACGTACGCTTACGTGAGACCGGTTCCACCGACTGACATGCACTAGTTGCATAAGGTGGCTGGCGGGTGTCTGTCTCTCCCACTTTAGTTGGAGCGGATTTGATGAAAAGGGTCCTTATGAAGGGTAAATAGAAGTTGACAAATCACGTTGTGACTTTAACGTAGGTAAGAAAACGTTCTTGCTAGAACCCTCTTGCAGCCACGTAAATCTTGCAACAACAATTAGAGGACGTCTAACTTATTTTTGCAGCAAGTGTTTTGTGATGTGATATGGCCAAAGTTGTGATGAATGATGAATATATATGTGATGTATGAGATCATGTTCTTGTAATAGGAATCACGACTTGCATGTCGATGAGTATGACAACCGGCAGGAGCCATAGGAGTTGTCTTTATTTTTTGTATGACCTGCGTGTCATTGAGAAACGCCATGTAAATTACTTTACTTTATTGCTAAATGTGTTAGCCATAGTAGTAGAAGTAATAGTTGGCGAGCAACTTCATGGAGACACGATGATGGAGATCATGATGATGGAGATCATGGTGTCATGCCGGTGACAAGATGATCATGGAGCCCCAAGATGGAGATCACAGGAGATATATGATATTGGCCATATCATGTCACTATTATTTGATTGCATGAGATGTTTACCATGTTTTTTGCATATTGTTTACTTAGAACGACGGTAGTAAATAAGATGATCCCTCATAATAATTTCAAGAAAGTGTTTCCCCTAACTGTGCGCCGTTGCGACAGTTCGTTGTTTCGAAGCACCACGTGATGATCGGGTGTGATAGATTCCAACGTTCACATACAACGGGTGTAAGACAAATTTACACATGCAAACACTTAGGTTGACTTGACGAGCCTAGCATGTACAGACATGGCCTTGGAACACAGAAGACCGAAAGGAGTCGTATAGAAGATTGGAGTGAAAGGAGTCGTACCGAGAGGGCCCAGAGATACCTCTCCGACAATTGGAGTGACAAATCTTAATCTCGAAATACGCCGACCCAACATATACCTTTGGAGACACCTGTATAGCACCTTTATAATCACCCAGTTACGTTGTGACGTTTGGTAGCACACAAAGTGTTCCTCCGGTAAACGGAAGTTGCATAATCTCATAGTCATAGGAACATGTATAAGTTATGAAGAAAGCAATAGCAACATACTAAACGATCGGGTGCTAAGCTGGCATGTTCGGTTCAATACCTACATGCACCCACCTTGTGCTCTGTAAGTCTAGCCGCTGGCATTCTTATGTAGTCAATTAATATAAACAGCTTGTGCGGTAGTCCGATCACATATTGCTGCTTATATTGTTGTAGATGGGAGTCCGGCATCTACGTGATGCACTACACTGAAAACTTCACGTGTGAAGTGCTGCAAAACCAATTTGCTGAGGTAACGCACATTTGTGGACTATGAATGAGAACACTTTATTGTCTTTTCGTTGAATAATTTTTTGATGTTGTGAATATATTAGGGAGGCTGCTGCGGAAACGCAAGAAGATGGCGTATGAACTATTGACTATGGAAACAAATGTCGGTGACAAGCCAGGGTTCTTGTTCGGTTGAACGGAGAAGAAGTTGTGGTTGAAGATCGTGCTGATAGAGCTTCGACATTACTATCTATGCACTCCTAGTTTCCCTAAAAAAAGTGCTATGTTCACTATCCACTATGCGTAAGTTGTTTGAGGAGAACAAACTCTATATTGTATGACTATCACTGGGTGGGAGACTATGTGGAAATGCCACCTTATCCTTATTGTATGATATATCCGTAAGCAATGTTGGGTGACCTATTTTATTTAGATGTATGTGTGAACTGAATCTAAGATATATTTATGGGCACTTTATAAGTAATGTGTGGCTAGTTTTTTAAATCTTGACGATAATGGGTTTTGAATAGGTATATGTGTTTGTTTTGGATTATTCGATACTAGACATGTTGAATTTGTAGTATTGGTGATAGTAAAATGTACCAAGCACAATTTTATGATGTTGGGGATGCTGTTTGGTGGGGCTTCCATAAATTATTGAACTCATGGGTGAAAAATAATAGATGGAGTTTCTGACATATGGACTAGAGCCGTAGGGATGAAATTATTAATTATATATTATTAATGTATAAACGGTTGCATACAAGGAGTGCTAACTAATTTGACATAATCCCTATGTGAGAAAAATTTACATAAAATTAAAAAGGAAGGGCGTAGATGTTAGAATGATTTGGTGAAAACACATTTTGAACATGCACGTTCTTCGCTTATACATAATAATGCACATCAGAAAAATCCAGGGGCAACTCACTGTGTATATTGTCGTGGTCCTTTCTTTGGAATTTGTAGGCACAAGAGGTGGTGATGTTGTATGGATTTCATCTACATATTTAACGTCCTGAACGTTAAGTTGAAATTATAGAAGGTTGGTTAGTGTGGTATCATAATGTAAACTTGTCAATACAATGCTGACAAAGATCTAGAGGATTTCATATTCAAAAAAAGCATACTGTAGAAATGTAAAAATGATTAATGGCGGGACAATGTATTGTGTCGGTAATAAAAAATTAATGATTTTCATGACGCAGAGAAGCTTGAAAAATGCATATGCTTTTAGTGTGTGGTTCAGTGAAAATTATACAGCCCGGGAAAATGTCTATTATAGGGGATATATTCAAAACTTGAGATAAATTCAAATTAATTGTGGATGATGGTATTGTAATTTTTGGATGGGTACAGTAGAATTATAATTTGGGCGGAACAAAAATTTGCTTGGGGAAATTATATAGGGGAAAATTATACATCAAGATTATTTTGTCATGTGGTGCAAATGCATGTTTGAAGTGGGTAAAGGTTATCATATCAAACACAAAAAATACTGAGTTTCGGTTAAATGTGAAAGTTGCGGACAAAATGATTAAAGGGAGTCTCAATTTTGTATTATACAATCGTAAACATCTAACAGTTGGACGTTGTTTTGAGGTTTATATAAATAATGTTGGATAGTTTGTAGATGGGAACTACAATAAGTCATATTAAAAATTATGGTTGATTTGTATATTGTTTGTGCATGTGGGTTCAAGATGTTGTTGTAATTTACAACTATCAAAACAAGCATAACATAAACTGATAAAATTGAAAAAAGGTAAGTTTTGACTTCAATTTAAGACGAAATCGTAATGCTTAAAAATAACGGCTTGCAGAAGGATGATTGGTAAATTTAGTTGGGAACATGTTCAAAGAGCAAATGAGCGGAAATAGACACGGATATAAATATAGTGCATTGCATTTGAAATGAAAGGGTGCATTCGATATGAAATGTATTACATACACATATGGGGAAACTCCTTAGTGGCTGAGTTTACATCATCGTGAATGACTGCTTGATGTTGTCAAGAGTTTCGAGAGGTACGCCAGACTTGTTCCCTTCCAAACGCATGCTTTCATACAAAGAGACACGTCGGTATTCTGGGAAAGTGCCCTGTTTCGTGAAATTTTGCTTAGTAACAATGGTGAATTCTATGAATAAACTTGAATTGCGGTGTACTAATTTGTATACTAATTATAATTAACTTTAAGGGGTACCTTGTCTATTGGTGTGATTAGCTTATCACCGTCGTCATGGTTGCGAGCCGTGAAAATGGAGCATATACCAGAATCTTCGCTGCATAACAGTAAAATGCAAAACAGGGGATGGGTGGGGTGTTAAAAAATAGTACAAGAAAGTGGTTTAGGCGGGGTGCAGAAATTGTGAATATTACAAGAAATGTAGAAATATTTTGGTAGGTGACATTCATGTTTCGTAAATTTGGGAGTCTTGTGAATAATATTTACCTGGAAAACTGGTCTTTCAAACCGACTGGGAATGATCTGGACCACCCCTCTTGGTTACAATGCCACTGGTTGAGGAAAGAGATACACAATTGAAAAAACTGTCGATTATATTTTGGCTGGCATGCTCATGTAAGGCTACTCTTTCATTTGAGTATCCATCGCGTCCGGCTTGAGGATCAATGACAATAATTTTTTTCTTCATCATGTCTAATATGTAGGCTACCCATCCATCGTGGAAAGTGACTGGGCAAATTATCTGGTGTTTGAAGTGAAAAGGAAAATATAAGACCGGAAAAAGACCCGCTACAAACAAAACTTGTTGTGATAAAACGATGACGGAGTCATATATTACCATTCATTCTGCATGAGTGGATGCTGTCGTCAGCTAGGAATTGTGCTTGAACAGAAATCACATGTGTTGGGTCCATGTTCCCCATGATGATAAGCTGGAAACATTAAGTGAACGAATAAGTAAGAGTAAATGGCGCAGTGGCAATACTAATTGGATTTTGTTATTGGGGGTTACCGCGAAGTCTGGTTCCATGAATTTGCGCCAGACTTTTCCTTTGCCATCCTTGGAATTAATTATATCCACCTGGCATATCCGCCTGCATAGAAGTGTGCAACCGTCGTGGCTGAGTTTGTCACCTCCTATGATTTCCTTCCTAATTGTTATACCATCTAGGAGCAACAACCTTGGAGATGGGTGATCAATCCAAACCCTGAAAAAAAATGTACAACATAATAACATTAATTGAAATTATAAAATAATTCCATAAACTAACATGTTCGGATGCTTACCTTGCTAACGTGGCAGGTGTAGCGGCGGATATCCAATTTTCAACCGCTTGTGCAACTGTGGGATGAGCAGTGGGGGGCATGATCCCAAAGACCATGGGTCCTTGGAAAACATACTTACTGTAATGTTGACCTTGCTCTTCAAAACATCGGTGCACTAACAGAATCTAACAACTTTTCTATCTCGAGGTTGTGAATCTTGGTAACCGATGTTCATTAGCGCAATAAGGTCGTCGATGAAAAGGTCAAGCTTATCCTTTGCTTCCCTATGGTTGAGACTCCTAGTGGTATTGCTAGTAGATTTGCTTTTCTTTTGAGCAAGCTCGGGAGTCGTCTCGAAATTTGGTTGCTATATACGCATGTCCTTGGGATATTGTTTCCCTGTGAGATTGAATAAAAAATTAATAGAAAAAATGCTTGTAGAACAAAATGAAAATGAGATCATACCTTCTTGCCCATATATATTGTAGCTATCACATCCGGAACCATGACCGCTAATTTGGATGCTCGCCTCTTGCTTACTCCGCTATGAGCAGTAGAGCTGCTCTGGCTTGCCGCCTGTACTGGGATGTTAACTGGTAATCTGGATACGGAAGGGGTTGTGAAATCGTTTGCTGATCACAAAGAAGGTTTGAAAAAATTTAGAAGAGTGATAATAATATAAATAAGATTGGTTAGATTACATGAAAAAATGCAATTACCTATGTGGATCTTATGTTGCTTCAGGACGCATTCTTCCCTACCATGGTATTTGCAACATGTGCAGTTGTTTGCCAAGTCATCGACTAGTTTATCTACAAACGAAATCATGGATACCTGTGTTTGATTCATTATCTCATTGATGTTTGAAGTGACACGTGCATTGTGTTCCCACAGATTGATTCCCATTGTGCTAGCTGACTGCCGAAAAAATAACACGTCAGTCAAAATGTTGAATGAAATTTTTGTAACGTAAATCATGTTGATGTATAAATATGCTTACCAAAAGAGGGTAGTTGTTCTTGAGGTGACTAGCAAATTCCCTTGGACCGGTCTTTGGAGTTAAAACACGTACAAATGGCTTGCATGTTTGATGTGAATGGACTTGTTCTGAAATGACTGTTTCATAAATCTTTTTCGTGCTAGGTTCGATGTTTGTGTGGTGGAGATGTTCCGTAGGTACTGCCTCCTCAACATTACATAATAAATGGCACTATGGGCAAGAAAAATAATGGTGTCACTAATTGTATATAAAAAAGGACAGTTGCAATGGCAGGGTGGCTAAGTAATTTAGGGAGGGCTAAAAAAATGTTTAGTTAATTTGTTAATATTAAAAAGATCGAAACTTACGTTTTCCCCGCAGAACGTAGTCTCACCACCGATGTGTGTGCTGACCGCATCAATTGCTTTGTGCATGGTGTCCTGATCAAAACAACCAATCCTTGGGAAAACACCCTTCCGGATAAATTTGGAAGAAACCGTTATGTTGTCCAATGTACTTAACTGCATAAACATGCCAAGTGAAGCAAAAATGAATGAGTACACACCAAAAAATGGAGGGTGAAAAAGATTGGGGCGGGGTCTGCTGGTTTTACCTGTAGGTGCAAATGACATCCAACAATGTTTATCAAGTTGGATTTCGCTTCCACATCGGTGTGGAATTTGCGGACCCTCTTATCAAGTTGTCTTTTGTGTAACCAGACCAATTATAAGTATTTATTTTCTCCGATTCTCTAAGGGTTGACCAGTAATCAATAGTTGCGTAATCATGCTTGGTGCCTGGGCTTAGCACAGTGCCTACGCAGAAAATCACATATGCAATTTTGAAGCACTCCATATCAACCGGGGGGCTATCTTCTGTAATGGCTCTTGACAATATATTTTCTATAGCCTTCAAGCTATGTGGTCCTTTGTCACTGATGGCCTCCGCATCTTTAATTAAGCGGATGCAAGCTGGTGATAATTCGGACGTGCCAGACTTTATTTCATTCTTACCTTGAGGCAAACCAAAAATGGTATTAAAGTCTACCATTTTTAATGGTATCTTCCTATTGTGATCAAGTACGATCTCTGACGTATCAGCGTCAACTCTTGTGATTAGATACGTGCTTAGTTTCAAATTTAACTTGTATAGTACTTTTATATCCATCATGCCACCAAGCCCTGTTTGGCAGGCAAGTTCCCTCTTTAATTTGCTGAACATAGATATGACTGAGCAAATTTTATTAACAGAAGTCCTTGAGGTCAGCACAGGAGTTGCATCAGATGAATCGAAATTGTCAGTGGTACGGCTGGGTGCTAACTTGACACTATGTAAATCTTCCATTTCAAAAGCATGCGCGGGGGTATATTGTGCCCTAGTGGAACATTCCGAAAATAAAATCTAGATTAGGTTCTCTTGTGATATACAGAGAAGATGATAATGCATATGAGCGAGGGGGGAGGGGATAAATTGATGAACTTACTTTGGGTGAGAACTTGCGACGGAATGTGATGCCGATGAGGGTGTCAAATGATTTTGGCCTTGAGTTGACTATTGAATGTCTTGATCATTGGTGTTCGTCCATTGGGGGGAACGGAAGAACTTGGCTGTGTTTCTTGAGATCTAGTGTGAGTGGTGTTGCGAGCAAGATGTCGGGGGATGCACCGGTGATGAGGAACGGCCTGTTTTGGAGACAGGGTAATGTGCTGGCCGGTTTTAATGAAGCTTTGATGGTTTGAGATTGATACTGGATGGGCCGGTACGAGTTGGTCCACCAGTCAGTGTGCATGCATGCATGCAGGTCAAGCGACGACCTGGGAGTTTACCAGGTGAATATTGGGCGGGGAGAGACATGGGCCCCTCCGTTACTAAATATTTGTCTTTCTAGACATTTTCAATGATTACCACTGTTTTAAATAGCCCGCTATTGCTCCGCTATAGCACGCTATAGCGTTTACAAAAGGTCTTGCGCTAAGAGACTTTGATCCAAACAAATGAACAAACATTTCAAATAGCACGCTATAGCTTCGCTATAGCACGCTATAGCATTTGGAAGAGCTCCGCCGCTAAGATGCTTAGCGCGCTATTTAAAACTTTGATGATTACTATATACGGATGTATGTAGACATATTTTAGAGTGTAGATTCACTCATTTTGCTCCGTATGTAGTCACTTGTTAAAATGCCTAGAAAGACAAGTATTTAGGAACGGAGGGAGTAGTAGTGTGCGTACGTGGACTGGGCTGTGCTGGTGCACACTGTGTATGTGTGTTTGTGTGTGGCCCATGTTTGTCCGAGGCCATGCCGAGGGGGGCCGTTACAACGCAGCCATAAATAAGCTCGCATCGGCATTTCCTGGCAGAGAACGCGTCTTGCATCCACAGTTCCACAAAAATCTCCTCTCTCATGCAAACACTTACAATCCCTAGATCGTGAGAATGTCAAGCTCGTCTATCTCAAGATCGACGGGCGGGTCATCTCGCAGGCAGAGCCACGCCCCGGTGTCGTGCCGACAGGCTCCTCTAGCATACGAGCCGGCGAAGTTTTGCTTGTGCGCTCCGAGGGCAAAAGCGCCGATGTGGATCTCGTGGAGTGATTCCAACCCAGGGAGGAGATACCTTGCCTGTCCAAGGGGGAGGGTGAGTTCATCTTACTCCATCATTTTCCATATGCACTACTTTAATTGAAGGTTATGCTTGTTCATGCATACTGTTCGGGCAGTCTTTTGGTTGTGGTTTCTTTCAGTGGGTGGACGATGAGATGAGCCCGTTTTTGACTCAACTGTTGCTGGATCTGAGGAATGCTGTGTGGGCTCTAGAGGCGCATAACCGAATCCTTGACCGCAACGTGCATGGTTGGCGCAGCCCAAATGTCGAGCATATCCAAGCCACTGCAGCCTACCTGGGTTGAGCGTGAGGAAGTGCTTGAGGATGAAGTGTCCAAAGATGACGCCATGCGCCTCTCGAGTGCTGCTGTTTGCACTGGTGGCTACCCTAGTGATCGGTGCCAGCATC
>NC_041392.1:124608784-124609273 GCF_002162155.2 Triticum dicoccoides | reverse complement strand
CATAAGCTGTTTATGAATTAAGTGTGTTGTGTTGTGTTTGCTTAGTTGATGCCTGCTGTGTGGTAATGTTTGTGATATAAGTAGTTTCTGCACTAGATAAGTTTTAACAGCATAATGTAAGCATGCAAGTTGTCGGTCCAAAAATGTAACCGTGTAACCGTGTAAGCATGCAAGTTGTCTTCTTAAAACTACAAACTGCTTATTGTTGCTCTGATGTGCTGCATTGCCATGTGTGGTGCATCTGATTTGTTGTCCTCTAGCTTCATGACATCTTGTAGTGTGGCCAACCGATATGAAGACAAGTTTTCCTGGAGGAATATTACATAAAAAATTATATAATAGTAACTTTGGATAAACCAACATCGATTTTGTAAACATACCTTTGTGGTTGGGCTTCTTAGTGTCTCGCCATCATAGTGCCTTGCCATGAAAAGAGAGTATATGCCTGACTGCTCGCTAGTGACGTGCAACAAAAAATTTAAATTATAT
>NC_041392.1:124605098-124608176 GCF_002162155.2 Triticum dicoccoides | reverse complement strand
GTTGCTGTTTATGACAGCAATATACTTAAATGGATAAAGTGTCAACTAATACCTTGATATTTATTTCTTCCATCAAAATTGGGAAATCCCGGGTCCATCCTTTAGAGGTGCATGGCCAACTAGACAAAAAAGTTTCTACACATCTAAAAAATGCCACATGGATAGCTTGGCTTGTTTGCTCGTGGAATTTGTAATGGAGAGGTGCTGGGAAAATGAACTGCATTACAAGAATCAAAATAAAATAGTGACTCATGATAGTAATGTTTTCATAAGAAAAGTTTGATTGATTGGAACAAACAATATACGTGGATTACCATTCGACATTGGTCGATGTGTTTCTCCATGAGCAGTTCTGTTTACACTGAAATGACGAAAGTTGGGTCTATGTTGTGGATGACCATAGTCTGCAAAGGTTGGTGTTCATGACATAGGTAGTTATGGATAAAAAATGAACAAAGTAAACCAAAAAGAAAGTATTTAAGGGGAGGTATGGACCGTAAAGTCTTGCTCCATGAATTTCCGCCAAATTGCACCATCGTGGTTTTTTGAGTTGGTCCTTTCGATTTGTGCTATGCGCCGCAAAATTAGGGCACAACATTCATGACTGGTTGCCTCCTTGCCCATAATCTGCTCGCGTATAGTACTTCCCTTCAATAATAATAACCTAGGCATTGTGTGTTCGATCCATATCCTGATATGTGATGCACATACCAGATGAAGTTAATTGATGCAGTTGTACTAATAATATCTTAATTTGTTGTTCCTCAATTGTGATTACCTCGACAGGTTGGCAGCACTGTCATTGGATATGCAAACCGCAATGATTCTGCTTGAATCGGACTTAGAAGCCAGGAGCAAAAACTTGGTAGGACAAGGGTCTGGTGTAAACGACTTGCATGGTAATTGAGTGGGGTGTGGAATCTTCTCTGATAGTTGTGAAAACAAAACTCCAGACTTGTTAACGTAATCAGATAATATATTCGTAAAGAGTTGTTCATGATAGTAAACAAGGCTGATGAGGTCAGCAGACGAATCTGTGGGGAATGATGATTGGCATGGTGACAATGATAGATGGACTGGGTTGATGTGCTTAACGGAATTGCCTTGTTCATTGCTATTTTGCTTCTTGTTCTGACCTGAAACTGGGGAAGAGTTTTTATTACATGGGGGATGTTTGTTGACATTAAAAAAGTTTCTTAAAAACATTAAATTAGGGCACTTACCGATGTTTGTGCTGTCGTAATTACTGTCGCTCGTGTGTACATATACTCTCTTGCGAGCTTGATGGACATGTCCAGTTGAGCTTCCTGCTGGTAATTTGTTGACGGGGGAGTTATAAGAAGTAATACATGGGTGGAAATGTGTTTGATCAAGAGAAAACAACATCCAAAATGACGGGATATATACCTTCGGTGTCGGAAGTTTCGGCAGGCGGCATCTGTGCAAGTTCCCGACAATTGTTTTGGTTTGGGCCTACATTGTAAGTCAAACAATTTTTAGAAAATGCTATTAACTAAAAACAATGATAACTGCATAACATGCTAAGCATTGTGCACCTGCTGGTTGGTTATCTATCAATCGGCATGTATTTAGACCGGCTAGCTGACAACATATACATTTGCTTGCCAAACATGCAGCTAACTCGTCTAAAAGTTTCAGCATGTCCACTTGTGTTGTGTACCGTATCTCACTCATGTTAGCCCTAAGCCTGGTGTTGTGCTCTTTTAATATAATTCCAATAAATTCATCTGCCTGCAAACCAAAACGACGTCACGCGTGGAAAGAAGAATATGTTGCCATGTACTTGGGATGAACAATACACATTGCTAAATGTTGTGCTACCATATTTGGGTATTTCCGGCGCATTATGTTTGCAAACTCAACAGGTCCCATCATGCTGCGTGGCTTAAAGTTGTTTGCAGCACGAGCAGGGTGCTTTGATGATGAAGGGTCAGCAATCTCCTGTGTGGTACCTTTGGTAGGTGGTACATTTGTCTTAGAAACATTGTGGTGACAAGGTACATACTCCTTCAAACCAAACTGCATAAGAAGTATGACAACAAAGAAGTGAACAATTAAAACTATGAGGGACAAGCAGCGAAACAAAATTAATATAAATCATATATCTGAGATAATGATTACTTCGGAGCCAGCAAAAAAAACTTCTTGACCCTGATGGGATGTAATTGAGTCTATTGCCTTCCTAACTGACTCGTGATCGAAAACTTTCACACGTGGTAGGATATTCTGCTGGATGTGCTTGCTAGATGTTTCAATCTTGTCCAAAGCAATAACCTGTGCACGGCACATATGTGATTGACATGATAACTATAGATGATCATAATAATGCATTGTACTTGGAGAAGAAAGTGACATCCAACAATGTGGATTGTTGTGTTCCCATTGTCAACGTCGGTCTTGATTTTTCGCACACCTTTCATCAAACTGTCTTTGACAAGCCTACACCGGTTGTAGGAATTTATCTCCGACGGCACCACCAGTGCTGCCCAATAATCGACGCTAGTGTAGTCGTGCTTCGCGCATGGGTTCAAGACATGGCCGACTGAGAATATTACAAATGCTATCTTGAAGCATTCACACTCAACTTTGCTTGATTTCTCATCTATTGACTTAGATAAAATAAATTCAGCGGCCTTCAAACTATGCACGCCTTTTGTGCTGACGGTTGAAGCCAACCTGCTGAACTCTATACAAACTTCAGATAAGTCTGAGTGTCCTGGTGGGATGGTCCTGCTTCCTTGTGGCAGGCCAAATGCATCGTTTATTTCCTGGTCTGTAATGGGTATTTTCCTTGATTCGTCAAGTGCTAAAATGGATTCATCTGGATCTACCCGGACCATCAATGATGCACTGAATTTCAAATTCAGCTTGTGAGCTATTTTTAGATGCATTAGCCCTCGGAAACCAGTCTCCATAACAAGACCGCGCTTGAAGTTACTAAACTGGGAGACGACGCAACAGAACTTCTGAATAGATATCCGAGAGGTGAGAGTTGCATCGTTAAGATTATTCCTGGCTCCCTCTTCAACTGCAGCAGAAAGATGGGGGACTGCATCT
>NC_041392.1:124603438-124604829 GCF_002162155.2 Triticum dicoccoides | reverse complement strand
AGTAGGAGATCTGGGTGTGTGAGAATGGAAAATGGTGAGACGGCTGTGGAATTAACAACTAATATAAGAACACTATCTTACTAAAAACATACAAGTGATTGGCGATCGAATATGTGGTGGGCTAGTAAACCTAGATAACTAGGATATGGAAAATGGTTGCCAGGATATAGGGCGAAAACTAATTTGATTGTGCTTTCGATCTATAGCTTTTCCATACCTGATATCTCGTTCTTCAACAAGGGAGTGAGCTTCTCTGGGTAGGTGAGGAAGGGGGAGAAGAACAGTAAATGAGGTTTGGACGGTGCAGCTACGGCAAGCGGGATTGACTAGTCAAATAAAGGTTAGATAGATGAAGGCTATAGCAAGTGACAGTGGACATTGCTCAATAGAGGGCTAATAAAAACAAATGTTTTAATCAACGCGTGGGCGGAGAAAACCATAGCCCAATCATGATTATCCCTTACTGCATGCATTATATGGTGCCTGTTGATTAAACGAGCCGGACAAGGGGTTTTGTCCTGCTCATGTGCGGCAATCACGTAATAAATTCTACGTAATGACTGATTACGGGCCGATAATAAATGGCCTTGATTGTGCATGATACCTATGAGCGCTCCAATGGTGGGTCAGGTGTTGTCGGGGGGAGCTAGTTGGCTGTCATCTCTGCCGGTCTCTGACGGTACAAGTGGGCTGGATATGTACCTTGGCTGGTACATGTTACTACCTGAGCCGGAATTCGCCATACTAAGTAGCTGGATCGGGGAACATTTGATGCTACTAGTAGACGAATCCAGGACCAAATCATGCACCATACCAGTGATATACTACATGGTGAAATGGAAACGCTGGGTTGGTATACATGGATTCATAAATGCGCTGTTCAGATCCACATGCAAAAGAGTGATTAAGATAAGCATAGCACTAGACGCCGTGCACCAAAGTAACTTTTCGATTCAATTCGCACGTTCTTTGGTGTGTCAAAATTTTCTCAGGTGCGACACTCAGTTCGAACATTGACTGAATAGTACATCTCTCTCTCCCTCCCTCTCTCTAGAGAAACATATGCAAAAATTGCATTGTGAAATTAACAAGATCCTGTCAAAAAATTAAACAAAATGTTGGCATCTTCTTCTTCCTCCTCACAATACCTATCATCTCTTTTCTTTCTTTTTTTGAAACGGAATATCTATCAACTGTCATGAACACACACACACGCGGTGAGGACTGACTCTATATAGCTAACCTCCAGGATTCACTCCAGGCTTCCAAAGACTATTACCCTCCGTCTGAAAAAACTTGTCCTAAATTTGTTCTGCTAGATACATCTATTTAAGGGATAAGTTTTTTCGGACGGAGGAAGTACTTACAACTCGCGTACAGGGACGGAGCCA
>NC_041392.1:124602363-124603329 GCF_002162155.2 Triticum dicoccoides | reverse complement strand
ATAAGATTTTTTTTCTTAGGTTAACACCTTTACACTAATTTCACAATAGAACTAACCCGCCTCTTGCAATGATAAAAGGACAATGGTATATAGCAAACTAATACTCCTATAAAGACAACGACACAAGAGATGTAGATTCATGAAATTTTATTAGTGGCATAATTGTTTGATTAGGAGTTTGCATAAGAACTAAATTATGTTCCGGCTATTACCTTGGTTCTTGGAATCCCCATATTCACCTTTCCTCCGAAGGGAGATGATTTGGACAGTAACCACCTGATGCAATCAATAGAGAAAAATTATTAAATATCATGTATTATGAAATTCTAAATGTTCAAAATTAAATACTTCTTGCCTACACCATGGCATCAATTGAAGTGTTGCACATCGTTTGCAGTAGCATCATATTCCGACAGTTGAGAGCTTGAATCAATTGGGTTTAAAAAATATGAATTGATTCTGCTCTCTTCCTCTTCACATCTACACAAGCACAAATGATAACTAAAAATGACATAATTTGATTCTTAATGCCTACCGTGTATGATTATTCTTCAATAATTTGTAAAGCCACGAACTAATCTGATGCGAAATAAAATACCTTTTCCCCTCATGTTGTTGCCGCACATCCATGCGTCCGGCTTGCCGGCAACCTGTCCGTGGTCCGCTGATCGACGCATGTCTGTCCTGGCGTCCCCTTCCCTTCTCCGTTTCTAGATGGCGGCGCAACAGCGCGAGCGCGATGGACAGATCCGATCGCAGCAGGCCTACAGTTCATGGCGGCTTGGAAAGGGAGATATTAGCAGCGATAGACATGTTTTTTTAGATCTGTCCCCGCGTAGTGGCTGCAACTAACAAGCCACTTTGCCTTCCACGATGGCCTTTTTCTATCGAAGAGACCACGATGGGCTGCATAGCATTCTTCTTTACGTGGACTTTGTGTTTTTAACTTGCAAATGGACTATATAT
>NC_041392.1:124600854-124602150 GCF_002162155.2 Triticum dicoccoides | reverse complement strand
CGAACCAACCTATGGTTGAGATGGTTAGGTGGACAGTGGTATCCTCAACCCATCAGGGTTCAAATTCTGGTGCTTGCATTATTCCTGGATTTATTTCAGGATTTTCAGCAATGCGCTTTCAGTGGGAGGAAACGTTCCCGTCGACGACGAGGCGCCTACGGTGACTTCGTAAATCTCAAGATGATATGCCGGCTCAGTCTCTCGGAGGTGCTCATAGGGGTAGGGTGTGCGTGTGTGCGTTCATAGAGATGAGTGTATGCGCGTGTATATGAGCGCTTGTGTCTGTACTGATGCTCAAAAAAAAAAACTCGCGTACACTAACACATGACCCGGCCACCACCTGTACATGCACGGCTAACAAACTTTTCTTTTTTTGAACTTCACGGCTAACAAACTTGCATGCAGGTAGCTAACTAACTAACTGAACTATACCGAATCACTCGGCTGACACTCTCTTTTGGCAGGCTTCAAGTCTTGTGTGTCCGCGTCACACAACACTTGGCATCTCGCATCTCCGCCGCCTTGCACGGCAGTAGCATCTTACCATGCACGATCTCCGGCCTGACCACTTGCCGTGTACGTACGTATCATATGTACATCTTGCCGGCACCGACCAGAACTAGCTACATGAAAAACTCAAACTACATGCTGATAGGACAATCACCTCCCAAATCTTGTCATGCTAACTCGTCAAATCGTCATGTGGATTGCCCGCAACACCGTTGAGGTTGACGCCGTCGCAGCGTCGATCGCCATGGACTATCATCTTGTCGTGGGTGACGCCCTCGCTGCCTCATGTTCATCACGGGGGCCGCAACTCGCCGGCGACTCGCCCTTGTCGACGACTCAAACATGGATGATGAATTCCTTAAGACAATGGCCAGCACATCCTTGCTGCCAGTGACACAACTTACCAGGCAACATACCTTTCTTCAATAGCTCTTGAAGCAGCTCGATGATGTTGAAGGCACGCACCGGCTGCCAGCAATATCGTGGCGTCAACAACGTCCACCTTGTGTCATCAAACTCCACCTCAAAAGGAGTATGCCGTGCCGCCACCACCGCCTTAGATCGATATGGCTCAGATGCCATTTGTTGGCGCTGCTTCTCGCAGCGCCTCTTCTTCTTCCTCCTCACACTATCTATCATCTCATGAAAACACACACACACATGGTGGGGAACTCACATGCACACACACTTTATCAAGGAGAAAGCTAGCTTTGCCTTATCTCCCGGTAAAAAACATACATTTTCCTCTGCTTAGCCCTCACGGCTCCTGTTCATTATTTACTCCAA
>NC_041392.1:124594865-124600622 GCF_002162155.2 Triticum dicoccoides | reverse complement strand
CATAGGACCCAAGCACTTGTGTCATGCACTCACGCCATTACCCCACTACGCCATGACCACTTCTACCGTCCACTAAGAGCATCTACAGCCAAGCACCCTAAACCCTCCTCATACGCTGAGCGGATGTCCCGGCCAGTGATTGGTCAAAAAAATCGACCCAGGCGGGCTCCTTAAACGGGTCTCAAACGCACGGGCTGACCACCATCCCTCATATCCAGCCTAAATATGAGGGCGGATATAGGGAGGCCCGGGCGCGTGCGCCACATCGGACTGCCGGCCGGGTCCCATGGGAAACACTCCAAAACCCAGTGGTCCAAAGCTCGTCTCCTCCGTCGCCGCGGGGCGCCGCTCCGACGGGCCGCGTAGTGCCCTAGCTAGCCCGGCTATTTAAGCCTACTGTCGGTACCAAAACCATACCGTCCACATTTCCTCCCTCCCATCCTCCACCGCCGCCACTTTCCACTCGTCGTCCACCACCACGACTAGCCATGCCCCCCACGCCGCCGGGTAAGGAGCTACACATATCTAACTCGGAGTGCCGGTTGCAGATCCGGGCAAGGCACGAAGCCCAGATCGCCGCGGGGCTATCTCTGTCGTGGATCTAAGACTGACAGTAGAATGGGGGGTAGGTATGAGGAGACAAGATCCTAGCTATGGAGTAGTTGTACGCACGAGTTTTACGAGTTCAGGCCCTTCTCGGAGGAAGTAACAGCCCTACGTCTCGGTGCCCTGAGGCGGTCGACTGGATTATACGTGTGTGTGTGTTTACAAAAGTGTGAACCCTTGTCCCAGAGGAGGGAGGTGGCTTATATAGAGTGCGCCAGGACCCCGGCTCCCCTCCGTTACACAGAGTTCAATGCTCATAAAGGAAAGGCATTACAGGTAACGTCTACAGTAAATGTCATAAATGCTCATAATGCTATGGTTTAAGTCTTAACCGTTGCAGAGTGGAGGGTTCCTCATCTTCTGGTGGTCGAGTGTCTTCAAGGTGGTCGAGTGAGCGCATCTCCACGGTCGAGTGGATGATGATTTTTCTTTGATTGCTTCTGATTCTTTGTAAAGATGTCCTTGGGGAGGATACGCTAGACAGATCCATGACCCTACCCTAGGTACATAGCTTCATCATTAGCCCCCGAATGGATCAGGGTTTGAGTGAGGAAGGGGTCGAGAACACTTCCGACCCACTCTTTGTGCTATGAATATGCCTTGTCCTGAAACAATGAATTGAGGAGACGACGTCGACTCCTTTCTCAATCGCCTTGGTCCATTCTTGGTTGTTGTCGAGTGAACTTTCATGGTTGAATTCCGAATGATGATGTAGAGGGTGTTTGTCTTCAGTCTGACAGGTTGTTCCGCTCTCCGCGGATCTCGCGGTATTCGAATTTTGGGAATCGCGCCAGACGGGAGGAAACGAGGTTATCGGGACGGATTAGGTAAGTCTCCTCGATCCCCACGCCACCTTTTTCGCCACGTACTGCGCGCGCGACTGTTGCGGGATTTGTTTAGATCGCTTGGGTCCACTAGTCAGCCACTCGGTGGAAGGCCTTATAAAAGGTCTCGGGCCAGGCCTCTGCTCCACACGCCCCCATTCTCTCTTCTCTTTCTCCCGATCCCTCCGCCACTCTCGCTTCCGCCTCGTCGCCGGACCTCCGCTCGAGCTCGATCCGCCACCATGGGGAAGGACAAGACGGCAGCGTTGGAACGCGCGAAGAAGGCAACCGCGAAGGCGAAGGGCAAGCGGACCAGCTGGGGTGGATCCTCGTCGAGGTCCGGCCTACCGGCGGGCTAGATCCAGGGCAACTGGATCCGCTCGGCAATCACACATGACGACCTCGACGACCTGGTGGAGGGGGGATTGATCCCCCACAAGTCGGCTCGGCTCTCGGGGGACGAAACTGAGCCACAACCTAGAGAGGGTGAGTGTGTCCTCTTAGCAACCCACGTAGATCGCGGATTCTTGCTGCCTCCCCACCCTTTCTTCCGGGGTTTTTTGAACTTCTTTGGGGCGCAGCTCCACCATTTCACTCCGAACACCATAGTCTATCTGGCCGCTTTCGTGTCCATGTGCGAAAACTTCTTGGGCTGTCGACCGCACTGGGGGCTTTTAAAACACATTTTCACTTGCCGGTCCCAATCGGTTAAAAAGGCCAAGTCGAGTGATGAGAGGACGCGGGTGATCCAGATGTGCGGTGGTCTGGGGATCCAGATGAGGAGCAAGAGTACTTTCCCAGCGATGATCCTTCCTGACTCGGTCCGGGGCTGGCAGTCGACTTGGTTTTACTGCAAGGATCAGCCAACCCCTGGCCAGTCGACTGGACTTCCTCATTTCTCCTTGGCTCGAGTGGAGAAGCCTGCTCCCCTGAAGGTAGTTCCAGAAGAAAAGGCGCAGGTCAAGGAGCTGGTCGAACGGGTCGTCCAACTTGTCCGCGACGGAGTGACCGGGATGGATCTGCTGGAGGTCTTTCTCGGTCGACGCATCCAACCTCTTCAGGCGCGCGACCATCCGATGTGGATGTACTCTGGGCTCGAAGATACCACTCGGATCCACCCGGAGGAGGCCAGCGAGGATATCTTGGAGAATTGGTTGAGGGGAATCACTGGCAACAAAGACAACCCTCGGGGATCCAGGAGGGTGATTCCATTCGAAAACTTGCGCCAGCCGGAGCAGGTATATTTCTGTTTTATCAAGTATCTTTCTGATTCACCACGTGATGTCCCATTTGTGGTCGACTGAATGTCTTTTGATTGTTATCCTTTCAGGTCCTCATTGAAATGTACTCGATGCCCAACGGAGTGTAGGACCCCGGCGCTGAAGAAGAAGGGAGCGGGGGCGAGAGTGGCGAGGAGCATTCGGAAGCCGAGGAAGACGAGGAGAGCGATGAATCGACCGATGAGGAAGAAGTCGAGTCGCCTCCTCGCAGGGAGAGGAGGTCCAAGCACACTCATGACCCGGCACGCGCTCCGGACTTGGTGGCTGCGCCGATCGGGCAATCCTGGAAGCGCCCCAGGACATCTTCCCCGACGCCGACTGAGAAGCCTCCAAAGCAATCCAAGGTCGCGCTGCTTCCAGCGCAGAAAGTGCCGAAAGCCATCTCTTCCAAACCGCCCAAAGCTTTGCCTCGGATCAAAGTGACCGTTCCTACTATCTCCGGGTAACCATCTGACTTGTCCTTTATGTGGATTCAATTAACTGGATGTAACCGATTGAATGCGGGCCTTTGCAGTGCTGCTACGTCAGGGACCTCTTCATACCAGTACCGGGACAAGGAAATGGAGGATGCGGTGACCTCTAACCCAGGTATGAACTCTTGCGATTTCGATTCTTGATCCTTTTAGGGTCGAGTGGTTCACTTGGGGTCGAATGTTCTGTCTTGCAGCTCCACCCAACATCATTGACCTTCCGGACGACGACGAAGATGTGGCTCCTAAGCCTAGGAAGAGCAAGAAGGTAACAGCTGGCAGGGTGGCTCGGCAGGAACCAACTGCAATGCCTCCCGTCTGTCAGGCTGAAGATGCGGGCAGGGCCGCTGTGACGTTCGCTGCACCCTTGCCGAGCGGGCACCCCACGCGGTCGACCGCGCCTGTGGTTCCTTCAACTATCCAACTCCACACCGCGGAGCCTCAAGCATCTGCACCTGGGTCGTCTGCACATTTTTTTACCAGCTACCCCGTCCCAGACAACCAGTCGGAAGTGGCTGCGGAAGCCATCCGACAGGCTGATATGATGATGGAGCGGGTGAAGATAGTGCACGAGAGCAGTCAGGCTGCCTACGATGCTAGTGCCGCTCTTCGGGCCAACGTCGAGGTGAGTAGACTTTCCGACTATTTTTGTTCTCGAAAAATCTTCTTCTGCACAATCTCCTGTTGTGCGCGTTGAATTAGAGCACCCAGTGGGTGTTGCTGTTGTTTTTGGTAGTTTCGCTCTTCCACTCGGTCTGGGCGAGTGGAATCAGAACCGGTGGGGGCACGCCAAGTGCACCCACTGGGTGTAGTCCCCGAGACCGCGGTCGACTGCTGGCAGTTGACTGTGGTCTGAGTTCTTCTTTTCTTGACGGCACAATTGTTCTTTCTCTCCCTCTCTTTTTTTACTCCTTGCACTCGTCTTCGGTGGGCCGAGCGAGTGGGATCAGAACCGGTGGGGGCACGCCAAGTGCACCCACTGGGTGTAGTCCCCGAGACCTCGGTCGACTGCTGGCAGTCGACTGGGGTCTGAACAACTTGTTGTCCACTTCTTTAGGTTTTATTCATTCGGAAATGAGCTGCTTTCGAACCTGTCGATTGACCTATCTCTTGCCTCCTGCACAAGTCTTGTACTCTTATCTCCAAGTTTGCTGAGCTCGAAGAGAAGCAGAGGCAACTCAACTTAGACTTGGAATTGGCTCAGCAAAATATGAAAAAAGCTCAAGACGAGGCCGCTGGTATGGAAGGTAACTGATTGCCGACTGAATTTCAATATATCTCTTTGATCTCTTTTTTGATTCGATTATTTCTTTTGCAGAGAAAATGAAGTAGGCTCTGGACAAGAAGGACTCGGACCTCACCGCCGCGCAAAAAGCGGCCCAAGACAAAACCGCTCTCGCAGAGAAGAAGCTTGCTTCAGTCGGAACGCTTGAAGGAGAGGTGACTAGACTGACATCTTGTCTTAATGAAGCTAATCGCGAAGTGACCGGCCTGAAGAAGGATAAGGTCGCCCTGAACGAAAAGTTGGAGTCTACGACCGCAAGAGGAACGACACAGAAGCCTATCTGAGGACCCTTGCCAAGAAGCTTTATCTCGTGCTGGGAGGTATTTCTTTTAATCCGACTGTGTTGATGTTTGCCATCGGATTTTGCTCGGTTTATTGAACTGACTCTTGGCTGCAGAACTTTGTCAAGACTTTGACAAAGAAACTGGGAGGGTCGAGACGGGCCTGGACCCTATCGCTTCCCCGGTCTGCGACGAAACTGCGATGAACGTGCTCCGACTGGAGTCCCGTATCGCTAGCGCCACAAGCTACCTCGCATTCCTGAAGGAGGTTGTCTCTCGAATCGACTCGACGTTTTGGCCGGAGGTGACGCTTCAGAATGATCTGGAATCTCTGATGACTCGACTGAATGAGATCCCTGACTGAGTGCAAGAATGGAAGAAATCCTCCGCCCAGTGTGGTGCTGACGTGGCGCTGTCCCTGATGCGAGTCCATTGCAAGGAGGTTCGTGAAGACAAGCTGGCTGCGATCAAAGTCGCTAACACCAAAAAGCACGACTTCCCGTCCTTCATGGAGACTTTCATTGCTGCTGCTACTCGGATCGCTGATGGGATTGATCTGGACTCATTCGTGGAGCCTGCCAGTCCTCCTCCGGCTGAGTGAACAATCTTATGAAACTTGGATACGCTTTAAATTTTCCTCGAAATGCCGAGTGGTTTCTGTAACCGTTAAACTCCTTCGGGCTTGGTGCCCGAGTACTTTTGATTCGCTGCTTGGAACCTTTTAGTATTTATCTGAATTTGGTTTATCTCCGAATGTGCTTGTGTTTACCTTCGGATGGACTTCGCTTGCTTCACCTCTTCGTCCTTGCGGATAGGGATGGAGCGGACGTTGTATTTGTGCCGTAGCTCCGAAGGAGAAGGTGACAGTCGACCTGCACCTCATCGTCCTTGCGGATAAGGATGGAGCGGACGTTGTATTTGTGTCGCAGCTCCGAAGGAGAAGGTGGCAGTCGACCTGCACCTCGTCGTCCTTGCGGATAGGGATGGAGCGGACGTTGTATTAGTGTCGCA
>NC_041392.1:124527174-124594745 GCF_002162155.2 Triticum dicoccoides | reverse complement strand
AGTCGACCTGCACCTCGTCGTCCTTGCGGATAGGGATGGAGCGGACGTTGTATTTGTGCTGCAGCTCCGAAGAAGAAAGTTGCAGTCGACCTGCACCTCGTCGTCCTTGCGGATTGGGATGGGTCTCAAACTTAGGCGAGTACTGGACTGCAGCTAAGCCCCCAAGTGGGAGGATTGCTCTCCACTCGGTAGGATTTTTCCAAACTTAGGCGAGTGATGGACTGCCGTTAAGCCTCTAAGTGAGAGAATTTAGGCGAGTGCTCGACTGCAGCTAAGCCCCCGAGTGGGAGGACTGCTCTCCGCTCGGTAGGATTTTTTCAAACTTAGGCGAGTGCTGGACTGCCGTTAAGCCTCTTAGTGAGAGAACTTAGGCGAGTGCTTGACTGCAGCTAAGCCCCCGAGTGGGAGGACTTCTCTCCACTCGGTGGGATTTTTTCAAACTTAGGTGAGGGCTGGACTGCCGTTAAGCCTCTTAGTGAGAGAACTTAGGCGAGTGCTCGACTGCAGCTAAGCCCCCGAGTGGGAGGACTGCTCTCCACTTGGTGGGATTTTTTCAAACTTAGGTGAGTGCTGGACTGCCGTTAAGCCTCTTAGTGAGAGAACTTAGGCGAGTGCTCGACTGTAGCTAAGCCCCCGAGTGGGAGGATTGCTCTCCACTCGGTAGGATTTTTCCAAACTTAGGCGAGTGCTGGACTGCCGTTAAGCCTCTTAGTGAGAGAACTTAGGTGAGTGCTCGACTACAGCTAAGCCCCTGAGTGGAAGGATTGTTCTTCACTCGGTAGGATTTTTTCGAACTTAGGCGGAACGGATTCGCGACTAAGCCCACCCACTGGGGGATTTCAGGAGTAAATAAGAACAACACAATCGAATGAGAGAACCGTAAGCTCTTGTCTTTGATAAACGAATTACAAAAGGTGTTGCTTATTACATTTTATTCGAACGAGTGTTTAAGTATAAAAGGGGCGGAGCAGCTCCGCGTTCCAAGCCCGTGGCTCGTCTTTCTGATGCTCGATACTGTAAAGATGGTATGCTCCGTTGTGGAGAACTTTGGTGACGATGAAGGGGCCTTCCCAAGTTGGAGCAAGCTTGTGTGGTTTCTGTTGATCCACTCGAAGAACCAAGTCTCCTTCTTGAAAGGCACGACCTCTCATATTCCTGGCGTGGAATCGACACAAATCTTGTTGATAAATGGTCGAGCGGATCAAGGCCATCTCTCTTTCCTCCTCTAAGAGATCGACTGAATCTTGCCGGGCCTGCTCTGCTTCTGCTTCGGAGAAGAGTTCAACTCGGGGTGCGTTGTGGAGCAAGTCACTTGGCAGGACAACTTCGGCTCCATAGACTAAGAAGAAAGGAGTTCTTCTAGTCGACCGATTAGGAGTTGTCCTTAAACCCCACAGAACTGACGGAAGTTCATCAACCAAAGCACCTGTTGCGTGTTTGAGATCATGCATCAGTCGGGGCTTCAGTTCTTTTGAGAATTAGGCCATTGGCTCTTTCTGCTTGTCTGTTCTACTGCGGGTGAGCAACAGAAGCATAGTCGACTCGAGTGCCCTGAGAGGCGCAGAAAATTCTGAACGCATCGGAATCGAAGTTCGATCCGTTGTCCGTGATGATGCTGTGTGGGACTCCATATCGGAACGTCAATTCTCTGATAAAATTGACAGCGGTGCTAGCGTCAAGGTTCTTGATGGGTTTGGCTTCGATCCATTTGGTAAACTTGTCGACTGCAACGAGCACGTGAGTGAATCCGCTTCTGCCGGTCCTCAGCGGTCCAACCATATCCAGTCCCCAAACAGCGAAGGGCCAGACGAGGGGGATGGTCTTCAGGGCTGACGCTGGCTTGTGAGACATATCGGAGTAAAACTGACAGCCTTCACATTTGTCGACTATATCTTTCATCATCTCATTTGCTCGTGGCCAATAGAATCCAACTCGGTATGCTTTAGCCACGATGGCCCGAGAGGACGCATGGTGACCACAGGTCCCCGAGTGGATGTCATTGAGGATCATTCGACCTTCTTCTGGTGTTATGCACTTCTGACTGACTCCAGTCACACTTTCTCTGAACAGCTGCCCTCTTATCACAGTAAAAGCTTTAGATCGGTGGACGATCTGTCGAGCTTCTTCTTCATCCTCTGGGCGCTCTTTCCTGAGGATGTACACAATGTAGGGCACCGTCCATTCGGGAGTAATGGCCAGAACCTCCATGATTAGGTCGACCACAGCTGGGACCTCGACTTCAGTCGGATCTGTGGCGCTCTTGGGTTGTGGGGGCTCTTCAATGAAAGGATCTTCCTGAACTGTCGGTGTGTGAATATGCTCCAAGAACACATTGCTGGGAATGGCCTCTATCTTGGAACCTATTTTTCCCAATTCATCGGCTGCTTGATTTTTCAATCGGGGGATGTGGTGGAGTTCTAACCCCTCGAACTTCCTCTCAAGCTTTCTCACCGCGTTGCAGTAACTAGTCATGGCTGGGCTTCTGACGTCCCACTCCTTCATCACTTGATTAACTACCAAATCTGAGTCGCCATAGACCATAAGGCGACGGACGCCGAGTGAGATGGCCATGCGCAACCCATACAGGAGTGCTTCATACTCTGCTTCATTGTTGGAGGAATCAAAGTGAATCTGGAGGACATATCTGAGCTTGTCTCCTCGGGGGGATACCAGAACTACTCCAGCACCAGAACCGTTCAACATCTTGGATCCGTCAAAGAACATGGTCCAGTGCTCCGAGTGAACTTGAGTCGGCAGTTGCTGTTCGATCCACTCGGCGAGGAAATCTGCTATTGCTTGGGACTTGATAGCTTTCTTTGCCTCAAACTGGATATCCAAGGGAAGGAGTTCAATCGCCCATTTTGCCACTCGACCAGTTGCATTCCTGTTGTGCAGAATCTCTAACAATGGAGCGTCGCTGACGACTGTAACAGAGTGATCTGAGAAGTAGTGTGCAACCTTCTTCGTGGTCATGTAAATTCCATAGACAAGCTTCTGATAGTGAGGATATCTCTCTTTTGACGGGGTCAGGACTTAAGAAATATAATAAACTGGGCGTTGAACTTTGTACGCTTTTCCTTCTTCTTCCCGCTCGACCGTAAGTACTGTACTGACGACTTGTCCAGTGGCTGCTATATAAAGCAAAAGAGGCTCTTTGCTGATTGGAGCAGCAAGCACCGGCTGGGTGGAAAGCAGGGCTTTTAGCTCTGCAAATGTTGTATCAGCTTTTGGAGTCTACTCGAACACATCTGATTTCTTCATCAGTCGGTAAAGAGGCAGGGCCTTTTCACCGAGGCGAGAAATGAATCGACTTAGGGCGGCCAAGCAACCAGTAAGCTTCTGGACATCATGCACACGCACGGGGCGTTTCATCCGAAGTATAGCGCCTACTTTCTCTGGGTTAGCATCGATTCCTCATTCGGAAACAAGAAAATTGAGTAACATTCCGCCTGGAACTCCAAACATGCACTTTGATGGATTGAGCTTGATATCATACCTTCTGAGGTTGGCAAAGGTTTCGGCGAGGTCGGTCAGTAGGTCAGAACCTTTACGTGACTTGACCACAATGTCATCCAAGTATGCTTCCACATTCCGATTGATCTGAGTGAGCAGGCACTTCTGAATCATTCGCATAAATGTGGCTCCGGCGTTCTTCAAGCCGAATGGCATTGTGACCTAACAGAAGCACCTGAACGGGCTGATAAAAGCTGTCTTTAATTCATCGGGTCCGTACAGACGGATCTGGTGGTACCCAGAGTAGGCATCCAAAAAGGACAAACGCTCGCACCCAGCAGTCGAGTCAACTATCTGATCGATGCGAGGGAGAGGGAGGTGATCTTTCGGGCAGGCCCGATTGATATGCTTGAAGTCAATGCACATGCGGAGTGAGTCATCTTTCTTTGGGACCATGACAACATTGGCTAACCACTCGGAGTGGTAAGTCTCTCGAATAAACTCAGCTGCCAAAAGCCGAGCCACCTCTTCGCCGATTGCTTTTCTTTTCTGGACGGCAGACCGCCGAAGATGCTCTTTGACTGGTTTCACTTTCGGGTCGACTCGCAAACGATGCTTAGCCAGTCCCCTGGGAACACCTGGCATGTCAGAAGGCCTCCATGCAAAGATGTCCCAGTTCTCACGGAGGAACTGGATGAGTGCTTCTTCCTATTTGGAGTCGAGTGTGGTCGAAATGTGGGTTGGAGCTGCATTGGGGTCCGTCGGGTGAATGTGAACAGACTTCGTCTCGCCAGACGACGTGAATGCTGAATCCGTGGCTGGCTTCTTGGCTCGCAACAAGTCACTTGGGTCTGCATTTTTCTGATATTCTTGCAATTCTGCCACGGCCATCTGGGCATCGGCGATCTTTGAGCCCTTCTGGAAACACTCTTCCGCCTTTTTCCGATTACCAGGGATAGTGATCACTCCTCTGGGACCAGGCATCTTCAGTTTGAGGTACACGTAACAAGGTCGAGCCATGAATCGTGCATAAGCCGGCTTGCCCAGAATTGCATGATACGCACTCTGAAAATCCACGACTTCAAACGTCAACTTTTCTTTGCGGTAATTTTTGGCATCACCGAAAACCACGTTGAGTGCAATCTGACCGAGGGACGCAGCCTTCTTGCCTGGGATGACCCCATGGAAACTCATGTGGCTTTCACTAAGTCTGGACATCGGAATGCCCATTCCTTTCAATGTTTCTGCGTACAGAATGTTCAGGCCACTGCCACCGTCCATCAGGATCTTTGTCAGTCGAATGCCTTCGACCACCGGGTCGACCACCAGCGCTTGCCTCCTAGGGGTGGCGATGTGCGCTGGGTGATCAGACTGGTCGAATGTAATGGCAGTCTGCGACCATTTCAAATAATTGGGTGTCGCCGGAGCGACCATGTTCACTTCTCTGTTGATGACTTTCAATCGACTCTTGTTTTCAACATCAGCAAAAATCATCAGAGTGGAATTCACGTGAGGATAACCATCATCATCTTCCCCTTCACTCTCAGCCTTGTCTGCCTCCTTCTCCTTTTCCTTGGGTTGTTTCTCTCGGAACTGCTGGATCAGGAGCCGACACTGTCGAGTGGTATGTTTCGGGTAAATGAAATTACCTTCTTCGTCTTTTTTGGTGTGGATATGGCACGGCAGATCCAACACATCATTTCCATCTTGATCTTTTACTTTCTTGGGGTTCCACGGCCCTTTGGGCTTCCCCTTGAACTTTCCTTGAACCACAGCCAAGGCCTCACCCGGAGCAGCTGGTTCGGCCTTGCGTTTTTGTTTCCGACTGGAGTTTCATCCTCCGGCTTCGTAGGCGACTGCCTTGTGCTTGCCGCTCCGCAGCCGCTCCTCCTCTTCACCATTGGCATACTTGGTGGCGATTTCCATCATCCGAGTCAAAGTCATGTTCCCTATCCGACTGAATTTCAGATTCAACTCTCGGTACCTGACGCCTTCCTTGAAAGCACAAATTGCCTGATGATCAGACACATCTTCCACCGTGTGGTGCAGGGTGATCCACCTCTGGATATAACCTCTCAAAGTTTCATTCGGTTTCTGGACACAACACTGTAATTCCATCAAACCTGCTGGCCGCTTGCAAGTACCCTCAAACGTTTTGACAAACACTCGGGCGAGATCTTCCCAAGTATAGATACTGCCAGGCGCCAACTGATTCAGCCACGCCCTAGCCGAGCCCTCCAACATCGGAGGAAGGTGTTTCATGGCCACCTCATCATTTCCGCCACCAATCTGGACGGCCACTCGGTAGTCTTCGAGCCAGGTGTCAGGCTTGGACTCTCCGGTGAACTTACTGACTCCAGTCGCCAACCTGAAGTTGGGAGGAATCACTGCAGCTCTGATAGCTCTGCTGAAGCACTCTGGGCCAGAGACATGCACCCTGTGCTGGTTTGCGGGCCTCTGTCATGGCCATCTCAGTGAGCTCTGTTTCTGTCGACCAAGCCTTGTACGAGAATAGATCTCGCATCAAAGCCTGGCTCCCTGGGGTCGACTGGAATACCTCTTCCGACGCTGTTAGGGCGCCTGTCTTCATGTGGCCGCGGCACGTATGACCCACTCCTTGAAGGAGGCGTGGGCACTCGACGGCGACCATCGTGATCGGCTCGACGATCATACTGCTCCTGGTTTCTGTACTGATCACGCCGCTCTGCACGTCCCTCACGCCTCGGGGGAGATCTCGGGCTATGGGCCGACTGGTCCGTATCTGCGACCACTGATCTGCTATGGATCCTATCCCGCGACTGAGACACGGCCGTATTCTGCTCTCCTGCTGCCCGGAGCAAGGCCCTAATCTGCGCCAGACCTCGACCAACTTCTGACTGGGAAGGTTGAATCGACTCTGCTATCCGGGCCGCAGCTGCTAGGTTTTGGAGATGTTCGGTATACCTGAGCCGGAGGTGGAAAAAGTTGGCGTCGGCTGGACTCAGGAGCACGTTGACGAGCGCGATCGTCGAGTGCGCGCTGTAGGTTCTCCAGCCGAGTGCGCTCAGCCAGATTGGCCAAGCGAGCCTGTTCCAAGGCCTGGGCCTCGGGCGTTTCTCCAACGATAGGAGTATGCATGGCATCCATGTTTCGGCGACGAAATTCTTCTCTCTGCTACGAGGAGAGAGGCTCGGGGCGGTACTCCTCGTGAACGCGCGACGGATCGCCGTTCCCGTCACCTCCGTCTTCACGATTGAAGCCAGGAGGACCGCGTGGTCCATTGACTATCGGGACTTCCGCTGCCGAGTCATTGTTGCTGCACTCGGATGCAGTCTCTACGGAGCCAGTCGACAGATCGAACAGGCCGTAGAGAGACTCGTCGGGCTCGAGCGCCGCAACTTGAGGGGTGGCCGACTGGTGGGCCACCACATGCTTCACCCACCATTGAACCCTCGACCGGCCGGTGCGCTTGTTCCGACGGGTCGCAGGGAGGGGGCAAGCCGTAGGAGTCGACTGGTACTGGGTCGACGGTTGCCGCAGGAGGACGCCGCGGACGCACGCGTGAAAGTGCGTCGCCCCGCGGGCGGGGAGCGCATCGACGTCGAGTGGTGCCTCCTGAAGCCAAGCGGAGTCGTCGGCGACAAACACGAGCGCGCTGAGACGGATTTCGCGGCCCTCAGCCAAACCTCCGCCTGGAACCATGATGATGGGGATCGGAAAAATTGCAACTTCTCCAATAAGTCGGTAAGACACCTGCCCCACGGTGGGCGCCAACTGTCGTGGATCTAAGACTGACAGTAGAATGGGGGGTAGGTATGAGGAGGCAAGATCCTAGCTATGGAGTAGTTGTACGCACGAGTTTTACGAGTTCAGGCCCTTCTCGGAGGAAGTAACAGCCCTACGTCTCGGTGCCCTGAGGCGGTCGACTGGATTATACATGTGTGTGTGTTTACAAAAGTGCGAACCCTTGTCCCAGAGGAGGGAGGTGGCTTATATAGAGTGCGCCAGGACCCCGGCCCCCGTCCGTTACACAGAGTTCAATGCTCATAAAGGAAAGACGTTACAGGTAACGTGTACAGTAAATGTCATAAATGCTCATAATGCTATGGTTTAAGTCTTAACCGTTGCAGAGTGGAGGGTTCCTCATCTTCTGGTGGTCGAGTGTCTTCAAGGTGGTCGAGTGAGCGCATCTCCACGGTCGAGTGAATGATGATTTCTCTTCGATTGCTTCTGATTCTTTGTAAAGATGTCCTTGGGGAGAATACGCTGGACAGATCCATGACCCTACCCTAGGTACATAGCTTCATCAATCTCCGAATGCGGTCGATCCGGAGGACTTGGAGGAGGAGGTGGAGGTGGACAAGGACGGGGAGGACGTGGAGGAGGAGTTGGAAGCGAAGCAACAGACGATCCTAAATTCCCTACGGTTGGAATCAGCGGCGGAGGCCAAGCGCCATCGTCTACGGGAGGCGGAGGCGAAGCACGCCGCGGACGTCGACGAGATGCTCGCATATATGGATGAGGAGGAGGAGCCGGAGCCCTCCTACGCGACCATCTACCTAGCGCCCGGCACCGGATGTCATGGACATCTTTGACGGCGAAGATGATTTAGGCTATCGTGATATGCATAGTAGGTAGGATTTCTTTTGCATGGTTTGTATGAATCTAGATGAAATATAAGGTATTCGGATGCATAGCATTAAGTATAAGCTGTGATCAATCAATGCTCGTCGAAGCGCATGGCCGTGTCCGCGGGTGTTTTGAGGGGGCGGATTTGCCAAATTCAGCTGTACATGCTCTAACACAACTGACTCTATCGAGCTAACCTCGTAGACTCATTCAAGGCTTCCAACGACTAGTACTACTAACAACTCACACGTACACTAACACATGACCCGGCCACCACTTTTGTTCATGCACGGCTAAATGACTTGCGTGCAGGTAGAGGTAGCTAAACAACTAACTGAACTATACCAAATCACTCGGCTGACACTCTTTGCTGGCCGTCGGCTTCAGTTCTCGTGTGGTGTCCGCCTCACACGGCACTTGCATCTCGCGTCTCCGCCGCCTCACACGGCAGTAGCATCTCACCATGCACGATCTCTGGGCTGACCACTCGCCGTCTACGTACATACTATCACACGTACATATTGCCGGCAAGTACAACTAGCTACATGCAAAACTCAAAACTACATGCTGATACTACATCATAACAAATTAGTGCTAACATAAAAGGCCAGGAAACATAATTGTAGAAGGGCAGACAAGCAATAATGTTCAGAACATCTGTTTCTCTAAAGAAGTTGCAGCAAATTTTATCTGACGATCCGAACCAGATTGATAGATGATGATCACACAAAAGAAAGGTGGCAACTTATTCCACACGAAGACGCCCGAGGAGCCTTAGACACGCCTCCTTCACCCGGCGGCGTCGACGGGGCATCGTCCCTAAGGCCATGGCGGCCTCCACGGTACCCGCGTGGATGCGCTTGCACGCGTCGTCCTTGCAGGCGTACACCAGCCCCAGCCGCTCCAGCTCTTGCTCCTCGACGACAGGCACCGGCGCCGGCTGCTGGGTCAGGACGGTCACGTCGCACCTCACGGCGAGGGCGCCGTCGAGTAGCTTCTCCGACTTCTCCAGCCAACCCCTGCTGACGAAGTCCATAAAGCCGAACTGCCCGCCCTTCTCCTCGAACGTGACCACGTCGGCGTGCTCGTACGTCGCCGGCGCCGGCCAGCCCTGTCGCCGGAGCGGGACCAGGGTGAACCGGAACTCAGCGCGGACGTCCTTGACGACGTGGCTGGCGAGCTCCAGGACGAGGGAGATGTAGCCGTCGTACTTTTGCGCCGATCCGTTGGGGTAGCAGCGGATGCGCCAGGTGTGCCCTCCCGCCTGGAACTTGGGCAACTCGAGACACTCGCCGTTGGCGAGCATCGCAGCCGCCTGCGAGAAGGAGTCGATCCTTAGCACGTGAGACCCGGTGGCTAGCACGACGGCCACGCTCGAGGCGGAGAGCGACGGCGGGACGTACGCCCGTGGTCGTCATGGCCGAGAACGTACTGGAAAAGCAATTTCACGATGACGTGAGGCTTGATCACATAAATCGCGTACCCAAAACGGTCCTGGACGAGTGGCTATATATGTGATTATATGTCCACAATGAAAACAATGCATTGTGGTAGGTATATGTATGTAAGGTTACACAAATTACTTGGAAACATATGGAAGAAGTACACCAGAGCCTGCGGGTTTAATTAGGTTAGCTGCAGAGTTCCATAATACAACAAAGAAGATCTGTCTACCCACAACCGAAGAAAGGAAAGGAAAGAAAAGAAAGATTTTGCATGGTGTATATGCAAGGAAACTTCTACCTAACGAGTAGTAGTTATCAGTGACATGGCGTACGCACATGTGGAAAACCAGCAGAAGTGGGCAAAAGACCAGTTATTGCAATTCTAGCTGAGTGGAGTGCGCTCCATATGGATGAAAGCCATGGTAGTTATGCTTATGTGCAAACAGAGTCGCCATATTGCATTCTTACTCTAGTTTGTAATAATATTTGCAGTTTCAATTATTCATCCGGAGTTCAACCGCAATGGGGCACCCTACAAGCTCGCCCTCAACCACTTCGGTAGGAGGGTGCGGTCACCCGCACAACTATGGCAGTTGTTGAGCATTTGCGACGATCACAACGGTGAACAGCATCAATGCGATACGGACCAGAAACTTCATGTCGTTGTCGGAGAAACAATGACCGTTGCAAAGGAGGCTAGACAGTCCACACGTTCGACTACATCATTGATCACGGTGGCGTCGCCTCCGAGGACGCCTACCCCTACAGGGCGCAGAACTCCATCTGCATTTATGCAACAAGACGGCGTCCTCTGTGGTGACCATTGACATCTTCGGGTATGGGGATCACAATCGATAACCAGTTCCATTTATATTTGGAGGGGTGCTCACTGGGGAGTGTGCACCAAAGCGGGGGCACTGCATGACGGCAGTGGGCTATAGCACGACGAAGGACGACGCCTAGTACTTGATATTGGAAAACTAGTAGGTTCCAAGTGGGGCGAGTAGGGGTGTATGCGGATGTTGCGCGACATGGAGGACTGCAAGGGACTCTATGGCGAGAAGGGGTATATGTATGTAAGGTTACATATATAACCTAGAAAGATATCGAAGAAGTACACCAGAGCCTGCCGGTTTAATTAGGTTAGCTGCGGAGTCCCATAATACAATGAAGATATGTCTACCACAAGGCCACAACCGACGAACGGAAAGGAAAGAAAAAAAATTCATGGTATATATGTAAAGGAAAATTCTACCTAACTAGTTACAAACGACCTGGCGTGCGCACAAGTGAAGACCAGCAAAAGTGGGCAAAAGACCAATTAGAGTAACTCTAGCATAGTCGTCGTATTTGTGGTCATCATATGGGATGTAGAGCGTGCTCCATATGGATGGAAGCCATGGTGGTTATGCGCAAACACAAAATCGCCATACAACATAGAGGTGGCACATTGCATCCTTGCTCTAGTTTGTAAATGTTTTCAGTTTTCATTTGTATTTTGGGATCCTCAACTGGTAGCTGTAAAACCTCATTGTTGACGAAACGCGCGCAAAGCCCCCCCCCCCTTTGATCTAGAAACGCGTTTAGGGAGAATGTGTGTATCATGCTTGATTTCATTTTGAACCGACTCCAGTTCGACGTCAATCCCCGTGCCCTGGAGGAGCTCCTGAACAGACTCCAAGAAGGTTGGGCACCCACAAGTTGAACCGCGGCGGGACGCCCTACAAGCTCACGCTGAACCAGTTCGGCGACACTACCGAGGACCCCTACCCCTACATGGCCTAGAAGTCCATCTGCATTCTGCAGCAAGAAGCGTACTCCATGATGATCATTGCCGATGCGTCGAAGTAACTCTAGCAGACTCATAATATGTGATGTCGCCATATCGGATATGAGGCACATTTTAAATGGATATGGATACTGTGGCGCATGTGCGCAAACACATGGTTGCTATTTTTTGGCCCTGGCCTCACATCTTTTTTTGCATCAACTCAATAATCACACACTCAATTACAGTGATTAAAACACTGATTTGAGATAACATTGCATTAGAAAGTTGTTACACAGGTGTAGAAAAGTCAATGCGGGAGGGGGGGGGGGGGCTTTGCCCCCCTTTGATCTAGAAACGCGTTTAGGGAGAATGTGTGTATCATGCTTGATTTCATTTTGAACCGACTCCAGTTCGACGTCAATCCCCGAGCCTTGAAGGAGCTCCTGAACAGACTCCAAGAAGGTTGGGCACCCACAAGTTGAACCGCGGCGGGACGCCCTAGAAGCTCACGCTGAACCAGTTCGGCGACACTACCGAGGACTCCTACCCCTACACGGCCTAGAAGTCCATCTGCATTCTGCAACAAGATAGCGTACTCCATGATGATAATCGCCGATGCGTCGAAGTAACTCTAGCAGAGTCATAATATGTGATGTCGACGTATCGGATATGAAGCACATTTTAAATGGATATGGATACTGTGGCGCATGTGCGCAAACACATCGTTGCCATTTTTTGGCCCTAACCTCACATCTTTTTTTTGCATCAACTCAATAATCACAGACTCAATTAGAGTGATTAGAACACGGCTTTAAGATAACATTGCATTACAAAGTTGTTACACAGGTGTAGAAAAGTCAATGCGACATTTTTGTACTCCCTCCGTTTCTTTTTACTTCGCATATAAGATTGGTCAAAGTCAAACTACATAAAATTTGACCAAATTTATGTAGAAAAATATGAACATCTACAATATTAAAACTATATAATATGAAAATACATTTCGTGATGCATCTGATAATATTGATTTCAGATTCTCAATGTTTATATTTTTTAATATAAAATTAGTCAAATTTTACAAAACTTGACTTTGACCAAACCTTATATGCAGACTAAAAAACGGAGAGAGTACTAAACTTGTGCCTTTTTATGTCGTAGGAGAAGCACTCCTTACTTCACACCACGACAATGGTGAATACTTTGCACGATACACATGCATATGTGACCAGTGTGATTGTCCGATGACCTCCTCTTCGTCTCGTTCCTGATGATGGTCATCAAGATAAGGGATGGTGTTTTCGAGGGGGCAAGCCTCAAAATGTCACGGTTTGTCTGAATCCCACCATGTTCATGTTTCTTTAGAAATGGAGGAGGACCCTAACCTCTGCATCTAGACGATATATGCAGTCATTTTTATTAATTATTCACACAAAACCTTACAAAATCATACACTACTAAGACTAAAGCCACCGTCTAGACAATATCTGTCGCTACTCCTATCTAGTTAATGAAGGAATGCTGATAGTCTGGGCCTAATACCAAACAGACCTCGCAGTCAAACCTAACATCTAAGACCTGAAGTCCCAACCAGAACGCCTGTCGGGTATGAGGCACCCACCAGTCCGGCGCACTCCTCAACCAGGACACCTGCCGGGTACGAGGCCGCCGTAGCCACCTGCCACCAATCCATCTTGAGTGTTGTACTGCTGCATCTACCTTGCCCAGTCTAGCTGCCATCGATGCCACCACGACGCCAGACAACGCCACCATCCTGTGCTCGCCCATTATCACACGCCCACTGGCGAGACCCTGCTGCTCCATGCCGCAGAGACCTGCCGTTGTCGACGTGCCAGATGCCATGACGCTCCTCTGTTGCGAACACCACCTGTTGCCATTGGTCCCATCCCCTCCGCATGCAGTTCCCCTAACCGAGCACCCAAACGCCCCAGGCGGCGCCTCCAAGAAGGGTACGACACAAGCAGTGCCGCCGCCGCCCAATCTAAGGAGATTTTGGGTTTTTCACCCGGCATGGGGTCGGGGTGTAAGGGAAGGGACCTCGACGGCGCCTGCAAGGAGGAGAATGGCGACCCTGGTCGTCGCCACCGTCGGGATGAATGATTCATCCAGAGTTTCCTCCGGTCCGATGTCACCTCTACCAGCCCCCGCGAAGGCACCGAGCCGACAACCGTGATCGTAAGCGACA
This sequence comes from Triticum dicoccoides, assembly GCF_002162155.2. Lineage (NCBI taxonomy): Eukaryota > Viridiplantae > Streptophyta > Magnoliopsida > Poales > Poaceae > Triticum > Triticum dicoccoides. Next base: position 124,581,265 of record NC_041392.1, on the reverse strand, counting down.
ACTTGCAGCGGGAGAGAGCATGCAGCACGGAGGAGATCCACCGGCAACTCACCGCCCACGCGGTCAAGATGCCATCCATCCACCCCCTGCAAACGTCGCCAGCCTAGGGTGTCGTCGCCATGCCTAACGGGACCTCCGCCCTAGGTCCAGGTTCCTCCACGATGGCCGGAGTGGCGAGATCCGCCACGCGCGACGAGATCCGGTATCGCGCGGCCGCGGCCATCGCCCAAGCCCGCCGTCGACTGGTCCCACCGCCGTTGGGATCCCGCACGCTGCCGGGAAGCCCACACCCATGGTCTGGGCGTCCATGCACCGCCACAAGCCCGCCGCCTCCGGGACCCGCCACACCATCGGGAAGGCCGCACCCCGCGGATCAGGACACCCGCGCCGCCGTGGATCCGGGAGAGGGAGGAGAGCCCCTCCACCACTGTCGTCGCACACACGGGCTTTGCCCGGCGCTGACCATCGGTAGCGGCGGAGGGGGAGAAAGGCGCTGGAGGGTACTAGGCGGCGGCTACAGAGCCCTCCCGAGCCCCCCACGGGGGAGGCGATGCGAGAGGGACGCGAGTCTCCAACCATGTTCATGTTGAATGTGCGCCATTGGAAGTGATCCGTCCTCGCTGCAAAATCTACTTGTATCTCCTCGTAGTGGAGCCACATGGCATGGTCCCTCTCCGCCCTTAAAGCATGCCTGATGGTGGTGACCTTGAAGATTCTACCGGGCGGACGACCCATTGATGATGGTGTAGCGCTCATCACATGCCTCCTTAACAGTGAGGCAATGGGGAGCACGAGCTGACCTTGATGAGCTACATGGGCAGGTTGTCTCATGCTTGTATGGGATCTGCACATAGTCGTGCTAGATATCCCACTCAACAGAGTATGTTTTTTGTGATTCCAATCTGGCCACTCGTTGAGGAGGGATCCTCCCGCGCGTTCTCCATCAACTCACAGCGATACCATTCCTCCTCCTTGGCCTTGGGGGCAGTCTCCTCCTCCGCTTGCTCCTCCACTTGGGCCCCAAAGGTGGAGGTGCTGTTGGGGAACATAGCATGCAATTTCAAAAAAATTCCTGCGATCACGCAAGATATATCTAGGAGATACATAGCAATGAGAGGGGGAGAGTGTGTCCACGTACCCTCGTAGACCGAAAGCGGAAGCATTAGATTAACGCGGTTGATGTAGTCGAACGTCTTCAGGATCCAACCGATCCAAGTACCGAACGTACGACACCTCCGTGTTTGGCACACATACAGCTCGATGACGTCCCGCGAACTCTTGATCCAGCAGATGGTCGAGGAAGAATTCTATCAGCACGACGGCGTGGTGACAGTGATGGTGATGTGATCTGCGCAAGGGCTTCGCCTAAGCACTATGACGCTATGACCGGAGGAGTAAAATGTCGAGAGGGCACCGCACACGACTAAGAGAATAACTGTTGTGCCTTTAGGGTGCCCCCCGCCTCCGTATATAAAGGAGGGGAGGAGCAGGTGGTCGGCCCTAGGGGTGGCGCGCCATGGGGGGAGTCCTACTAGGACTCCACTCCTAGTAGGATTCCCCCCCTTCCTTCCAATGGGGAGGGGAAAGGGGAAAGAGGGAAGAGGGGGGAGGAAAGGGGGCGCGCCCCCACCCCTTGTCCAATTCGGATTAGGCAGGGGGGAGGCGCGCGCCTCCTCTTGTGGCCTTCCTCCCTCTCTCCACTATGGCCCATAAGGACCATTAACTTTCCCCGGGGGTTCCGATAATCTCTCGGTACTTCGATAAATCCCCAAACCTCTTTGGGACCATTCCGATGTCCGTATATAACCATCCAATATATCAATCCTCACCTCCCGACCATTTTGAGACTCCATGTCATGTCTGTGATCTCATCCGGGACTCCGAACAAACTTCCGTCACCAAAACACACAACTCATAATACAAATCGTCATCAAACATTAAGCGTGCGGACTCTACGGGTTCGAGAACTATGTAGACATGACCGAGATACATCTCTCGTCAATAACCAATAGCGGAACCTGGATGCTCATATTGGTTCCTACCTATTCTACGAAGATCTTTATCGGTCCAACCACATAACAACATACGTTATTCCCTTTGTCATTGGTTTGTTACTTGCCCGAGATTCAATCGTCGGTATCATCATACCTAGTTCAATCTCGTTACTAGCAAGTCTCTTTACTCGTTCAGTAATGCAATATCCAGCAACTAACTCATTAGTCACTTTGCTTGCAAGGCTTATTATGATGTGCATTACCGAGAGGGCCTAGAGATACCTCTCCGATACTCGGAGTGAAAATCCTAATTTTGATCTATGCCAACTCAACAAACACCTTCGGAGACACCTGTAGAGCATCTTTATAACCACTCAGTTTCGTTGTGACGTTTGATAGCACACAAGGTGTTCCTCCGGTATTCGCAAGTTGCATAATCTCATAGTCAGAGGAATATGTATAAGCCATGAAGAAAGCAATAGCAATAAAACTTAACGATCATAATGATAGGCTAACGGATGGGTCTTGTCCATCACGTCATTCTCTAGTGATGCGATCCCGTTTGTCAAATGACAACACATGTCTATGGTTAGGAAACTTAACCATCTTTGGTTAACGAGCTAGTCAAGTAGAGGCATACTAGGGACACTCTGTTTGTCTATGTATTCACACATGTACTAGGTTTCCGGTTAATACAATTCTAGCATGAATAATAAACATTTATCATGATATAATTAAATATAAATAACAACTTTATTATTGCCTCTAGGGCATATTTCCTTCAGGTGCCCCCTTCCTCCTTGTAGAAGGAAGGGGGGGGTGAATTGGAGGGGGGGGGTTCCCCCTCCTTGGCCGGCCAAAGGGAGATGTTTTCCTTCCCTTTTGGCGCCCCTTCTCCCCTCCCTCGAACCTATATATATACTTGAGGACTTTGGCCCTTTGGATACACAAGTTTTGGAGCCTTCTCTAGTTCATCTAGTTCTAGTTCTAGTTCTGGTTCTAGTTGGTCATAGTTGACTAATTAGAGCTAGACCTAGTTTCTCTAATCCTCATAACTAGAAGCCTAGTGTGGCTCTAATATCCTCCCTCTAATTCTCCGGCGATGATTAGCTCTGGATGGCGAAGCATTGCCAGATCGTGAAGACTGTATGCTTGCAACCAAGTAGAGAGGTCATGCTTTCGGTCTTTGGTTTGAGGGCGTTTTGTAGGGTGGTTGTCGGTGTCAAAACCGGCGGATCTCGGGTAGGGGGTCCCGAACTGTGCGTCTAGGCCGGATGGTAACAGGAGGCAGGGGACACGATGTTTTACCCAGGTTCGGGCCCTCTTGATGGAGGTAAAAGCCTACGTCCTGCTTGATTAATATTGATAATATGGGTAGTACAAGAGTAGATCTACCACGAGATTGGAGAGGCTAAACCCTAGAAGCTAGCCTATGGTATGATTGTATGTTGTGGTTGTTGTCCTACGGACTAAAACCCTTCAGTTTATATAGACACCGGAGAGGGTTAGGGTTACACAAGGTCGGTTACAAAGGAGGAGATATCCATATCCGTATTGCCTAGCTTGCCTTCCACGCCAAGTAGAGTCCCATCCGGACACGAGACGAAGTCTTCAATCTTGTATCTTCATAGTCTAACAGTCTGGCCGAAGGATATAGTCCGGCTGTCCGGAGACCCCCTAATCCAGGACTCCCTCAGTAGCCCCCGAACCAGACTTCAATGACGATGAGTCTGGCATGCAGTATTGTTTTCGGCATTGCAAGGCGGGTTCCTCTCCAAATTCCGTGTACCTGTCAAAATAGTGTCTGGCCTCTTGTGAATGTTGCACTCCTTGGCTTCCACGCCCAATAATGGCCACTTTCCACGTGTCGAGCGAATGTGAAGAGCCAGGGTGTTTTTACATTTACCCCCCTAGCTGTGTGAATGAGCTGCCTATTAAAAAGACGAGGATTCAGATCCAAATCACACCATCCTCCCTTGGCGAGCCTTCATCGGAGCGCATTCGACAGAGATCCATTCCATCATGGCCGGTCGACGCAGCTCCTCCTCTCGCTCCCCTAGCCCCAAGCCTGGAGATTGGGAGAGATGTTCCGTCCCGCACAGCAAATTAGTGATGCTTCAGACCAAGGGATTTCTTCCCCCAGCGTACATGGTCCCGGTTCGAGATGGGCTCGCCACCTATAATGGCTGAGAGCAAGCGGAGAGCCTTCCCAATCTCTCCAAGGGAGAGCGGGTATGTCTTGTCCCTTATTTGGTAAGAGGGCTCGGATTTCCAATTCATACATTTCTCTGGGGGCTCCTGGAGTTCTACGGCCTCCAGTTGCACAACCTTACGCCTGCCCCCATGATGCATATCGCGGGATTCGTAGCCCTTTGTGAGTTGTTTTTGGGCTATGAGGCTCATTTCGCTCTGTGGAAGAAGTTGTTCTGCCTTGTGCCCCGTTCTCAGAAGGGGTCAATATATCAAGTGGGCGGAGCCGAAGTGTGGCGTATTGTTGGGACCGGATACCTGTCCGGAACCCCAAAGAAGACGTCCGAAGACTGGCCTTCAGAATGGTTTTAAATAGAAGACACCCCCCTCCCGGATCCTATTAGAATCGGCCTTCCTGAGTTCGACAACACCCCTTTGAAGAAGCGCCGGAGCTGGCGTCCATGGAGCTCCCTGGAGGAAGATGACAGGGACGTTCTTTACCTAATGAGCCGTTTAAGTTTTTTAGCTCGATCCAGATTGACCATGATCGAGGTCATGGCCATATGTATTATGCGGGGGGTGCAGCCGCTTCAATATAGAGGCCACCCCATGTGGGATTTCAACCGGGAGGATGACGGCACCCGCCACGGCCGTAAAGGGCTAGGATCGGTTGCTGATCTAATAAAGATCTTATCCACTTTGTACAAGGGAGAAGAGGAGGAATTCCTTCGTGTCAACCCGCAGGGCGGATTTTCTATGTACAATCCTCTGAGCTGGGTAAGCGGAGACTTTTTCTCGCCCATCCGTTTCGTATTCCCGTAGTTAAGTATTCAGTCTAGAGATTTCAACGTAGGAGCTGCGCCAGGCTGTAAGGGAGATAAACAACCCCCCTCCACAACCCGAGGACCCCGGACGGTCTCTTGACCCGGCCTCCCAGGAGGATCCAGACATATCTGTGGAGCTGATCGATGGGGTATTTTACCAATTGAGTAATGACAACGCTTTGGTGGCCATTACGGCCGATTACCCTGGGCTACTTCCAGCCTCACAGGTGACTGAGACCGAAGTCCCAGTACTTTGAAAAGGGGTCCGTCCTTGCGTGTTTTTGATTGCCGTACAACAGCCGTGTTTTGCAGGGGAGGTCCTCGAGGCGGAAGGGTCGAGCCTGCGGCGACTAGCCAACAAGGGGCCGCGAGGCCAGGTAGGCTGAAAAGACCCGCAGTCCGGATTGAGACACCGTCGCAATGGTACGGCGCGCCGTCTTTATTACAAGACATTATTTTCAGAGGCATATTAACGCCCATGCCTTCTTTTCAGGAAAAAGAGCGCTCGCCGGACTATACCCGGAGAGGCTACTAATCGCGCCTTCACCAGCCAGGTTCCAAGGCTGGATTTGAAGGCGGGAACGAATATGAGGCGTGCGCCGGGCACTCCTCCGACAGAGGATGTGGATAAACTGTCCACCACCAATTCCGAGGTGGAAAGTGCCATGAACCACAGGCGTCGCCGAACTGTTCTTCGTGACGCTTGTTTCTCCCAAGAGGCGTTGGATGCCTTCAACTCGGGAGATGCGTACCTCCGTGCCGCTCAAAATGGTCTAGCCAGAGCCACAGAGCAGTATGTAAAAGACATACGGGTGAGAAAATTTGGTGATTATATATATCAGTAGCCCCTGAGACTTGAAACAGTTAGAATAACTGATTTAAGGATCATTTGTTATGCAGGTTCTTACCGAAAAGAATACTCAACTGTCCCAGGAGCTGGAAGAGTGCAGAGCCCAACTTCAGGCCGCACTGGCCGCAGCGGGGGAGCCCAAAGAGACCCCCTCTGGTAATATATCCTTCGAATGATAAGTGTCATATAGGATGCGGCGTATATGCAGATCTGACGATAAAATTGCAGATGGCGCTGGAGTAAATCCGGATAAGCAACAGCTCCTATGCCAGCTGAAGGCCGGTGAGAGCGTGCTCACGAGGGTGAGGCAGGAGAAGAATGATCTCCTAGATGCCAACACCAAGCTGGGCGTGGAACTAAAAGATGTTCGTGCCCAACTGTCGGACTCTGTTAAGGAGAATCGGCAGCTTCGATGCGGCATATTTAGTAAGTGCTTGAAAGAACTTTGAAAAAGAGTTCGGCGAGGAAGCTGGCTGACAGAGTTATGTCTGTAGGTATGCTAACAGGTCGTCCTGCCGAGGAAATGCCCGGTTCAACGGGTGACCTTCTTCCCAAGCTCTCGCAGCTCCACGAACGAGTTCGGTAGGTGATGCAAGGCGTCGCCCAGGCCTTGTGGCCATCCGTCTCCATACCCAAAGGCCTTGGAGAGCTTGCAGAAAAGCTAAAGGGAGCGCGGCGGCGCTTCCGATTATGGAAGATATCGGCCTGCCGTCAGGGCGCCAGGGAAGCCTGGGCAATGGTGAAGACACGGTACACGAAGGCTGACCCGAACCACATGGCCGAAGTCGGACCTATGGGGCCCGATGGAAGGATATCCCTGTGAGCTTAGTGTACGGCCAAGTAGAATTGGCCGCAAAGTATTCCCAACAGGACTATAGACTAGATAGCCTATTGGATGGTATTGAAGAGGAATTCAACTAGTCAAATTGACTATGTAATTTAAAATGACATGTATAATGCCTTCTAGCCGGATTGTAGATCATTTGTCGTGGCGGACCTTTTCGCTTCAACCTCGGGACCCGACGGTCCGGAGTGTATCCGAATACCCTCTCGGTTATGTAAGAACCGGGGCATGCGTGGAGACCAGGCGTAGGGGTCATTAGTGCTTTATCAGACAAGTGCCCAACTAGTTATGTTATATTACATGGGTAGTAAGAAACATCTTCCAGGGAGAATAGTTTCGTTAAGGGTTCCTTTCCCTGGGTAAGCATGCCCTAAAGTGCATGTCCGGACTGCGATAAGAAGCGCAGAAAAAGCATCTGGGGGCATATATGGATAATAAATAAAAGTCATCTTTTGTTCACCGACCGAATATTCCCTTAAGAACGCTAGCTTTCGGCTTCACCCAGTCTGAGGTACACATCCGACTGACCCGGTGGTAACAATCGCACAGGTGCTCCCCTTATGCCCTAGCCGAATTAACGGGAATGTAGGGCATAAATACAAGAGCCAGGCAACCCAGCTTGGCCAAAACTTAAGTCATATCGATGCATATAATGGTGAAAAAAGGTACATGCGGAAGTATAACACATGTGTTGGGCGTGAGGCCCAGGTAAATAATTTAAGCTTTTGTGAAAGAAGCCCCCAGGTATGGAGAGTGCGGCTAGCGCATCTGTAATGTACAAGTGAGGCACAAGGTGACCCTTGAAGGCCTAGAGAAATAATAAGAAAAAGAAAGAAAGGGAAATAAGACAGATGATGCATGTGCAGAAAATGGACAAAGGGAGGGGACTAACATAGAGTCTGGTGCTAGACGTAGAATCTTCGAAGCCTGGCTGCGTTCCATGGGTTCGGCTCGAGTCGACTAGTCGATGCATCCTGCAGTCGGTACGCTCCACCGGTCAGAACTTGGTCGATAATGAAGGGACCTTCCCATTTGGGCTCGAGCTTGTTCTTTTTCTTATCCGGCAGTCATAGAACTAGTTCGCCAACGTTATAAGTTTTGGCCCGTACTTCTCTACTTTGGTATCTGCGAGCCTGTTGCTGGTAAAATGCGGAACGGGCTTTGGCTACGTCGCGCTCTTCCTCCAAGGTGTCCAGAATGTCCTGCCGGTCGAGCTCGGCTTCTCTTTCTTCGTACATGCGCACTCGAGGTGAGTCATGAATTATGTCACAGGGCAAGACTACCTCTGCGCCGTACACCATAAAAACGGTGTATATCTGGTACTACGATTCAGCGTGGTCCGTAGCCCCCAGAGTACGGAGTCGAGCACCTGTACCCAGTGCGTGTCAAACTCCGTTAAGGAACGCACTAATCTGGGTTTAATGCCGCTCATTATAAGACCATTTTCTCCTTCGACTTGACCGTTGGTTTGTGGGTGATAGACTGAAGCATAATCGAGCTTGATGCCCATTTTGCTGCACCAGAGTTTTACCTCGTCGGCCGTGAAGTTCGTGCCGTTATCAGTGATGATGCTGTGGGGGACGCCATAACGGTGTACAACCCCGGATATGAAATCTATCACCGGTCCGGATTCGGCTGTTTTAACCGGTTTAGCCTCTATCCATTTGGTGAATTTATCCACCATGACCAATAAGTATTTTTTCTTGTGGGTTCCCCTTTAAGGGGTCCAACCATGTCAAGCCTCCAGACCGCGAAGGGCCATGTAATGGGGATTGTTTGGAGGACGGTGGGTGGCATGTGGCTTTGATTTGCAAAGAGCTGGCAACCGGCGCAATGTTGGACCAAGTCCTGTGCATCTGCCCGGGCCGTTGGCCAATAGAATCCTGTACGGTAGGCCTTGCTTACAAGAGCCCGGGCTATGGCGTGATGACCGCCGAGTCCGGCGTGAATTTCTACCAAAAGGTTCCACCGTTCCTCTTCGGAGATGCACCTTTGAAGGACTCCGGTAGTGCTTTTCTTGTACAATTCTCCCTCATGGACCCTGTAGGCCTTAGATCGCCGCACTATGCAGCGTGCCTCATTTTGGTCTTCCGGAAGTTCATGTCTAGCTAGGTAGGCTAGGAATGGTTCTGTCCACGGGGCAATAATGGCCATTATTTCGTGGGCTGAATGTGTTATTTTGGTGGCAGAGCCTCCGATTGTGTCAGAGAGTTCGGTATCGGGTATTTTGGACGGGTCCGGACTGTTGTTACCGGTGTCCCCTTCCCATGCTACGGATGGCTTGAAGAGGCTTTCCAGAAATATGTTGGGAGGGACCGCGTCGCGTTTTGCGCCGATGCGGGCGAGGATATCCGCCGCCTGATTGTTTTCCCGAGCCACATGGTGAAATTGGAGCCCCTCGAACTGAGCTGAAATTTTTAGGACAGCATTGCGATAAGCTGCCATTTTCGGATCCTTGGCATCAAAGTCTCCATTTATTTGGGATATCGCAAGGTTCGAATCCCCGCGCACCTCTAGGCGTTGAATGCCCATGGATACTGCCATCCGGAGACCATGTAGAAGGGCCTCATATTCGGCTGCGTTGTTGGAGTCTGTATACATTATCTGTAGTACGTATTGAACTGTATCTCCTGTTGGGGACGTTAAAACGACGCCAGCCCCCAGACCATCCAACATTTTGGAGCCGTCGAAGTACATGATCCAGTTTGAATATGTGCCATACTCCTTAGGGAGTTCGGCTTCCGTCCACTCGGCGACGAAGTCAGCCAAAACTTGCGACTTAATAGCTCGTCGTGGCCTGTAAGTTATGTCGAACGGGAGGAGCTCAATGGCCCATTTGGCAATCCAGCCCGTCGCGTCGCGGTTGTTTATAATATCGTTAAGTGGTACTTCCGAGGCTACCGTTATCAAACACTCTTGAAAGTAGTGTCGCAGCTTCCGGGATGCCATAAATACCGCGTACGCTATCTTTTGATAATGCGGGCACCGTGATTTGCATGGAGTAAGGACAGCGGACACATAGTAAACCGGCTTTTGAAGGGGGAATTTGTGTCTGTCCACTTCTCGCTCGACGACGAGCACTGCGCTTACTACTTGATGACTTGCCGCAATGTATAATAGCATTGGTTCGCCAATGTTTGGCGCGGCCAGGACTGGGTTTGTTGCCAATATGGCTTTTATTTCGTTGATTCCAGCCGTGGCGGCATCCATCCACTCGAAGTGTTTGGTGCGCCGGAGGAGGCGATAAAGGGCTAATGCCTTTTCTCCTAAGCGGGGGATAAAGCGGCTTAGAGCCACCATGCATCCGGTCAATTTTTGTATTTGTTTGAGGTCTGTTGGGGGAGCCAACTGTGACAACGCTCGGATTTTGGCCGGATTAGCTTCAATACCTCTACTGGAGACAATTAATCCCAGGAGCTTTCCGGCTGGTACGCCGAAAACGCATTTTTCTGGATTGAGCTTGATGTCATATGTTCGGAGCTTATCGAATGTGAGCCTCAAGTCATCTACTAGAGATTCGACATGCTTGGTTTTGACGACCACGTCATCTACATATGCCTCCACTGTTTTGCCGATCTGGTTTGCTAGACATGTTTGAATCATGCGCTAATATGTTGCGCCGGCGTTTTTGAGCCCGAAGAGCATTGTGTTGAAGCAGAATGGGCCGTATGGTGTGATGAATGCCGTTGCGGCTTGGTCTGGCTCTGCCATTTTAATTTGATGGTAGCCGGAGTATGCGTCAAGGAAACACAATGAATCATGTCCTGCGGTAGCGTCGATGATTTGATCAATGCGGGGGAGGGGGAAGGGATCCTTTGGGCAGGCTTTGTTAAGGTCCTTAAAATTGACGCACAAGCGCCAGGATTTGTCCTTCTTTGGTACCATTACCAGGTTTGCTAGCCAGTCCGGGTGTTTTATGTCTCTGATGAATCTGGCCTCCAATAGCTTGGCTAGTTCCTCTCCCATGGCTTGTCTCTTAGGTTCGGAGAAACACCGAAGAGCCTGCTTGACTGGCTTGAATCCTTTTAGGATATTTAGGCTATGCCCGGCCAGCCTGCGTGGGATTCCTGGCATGTCTGAAGGGTGCCAGGAAAAAATGTCCCAGTTCTCGCGTAGGAACTCCCGCAGTGCAGTGTCGACATCAGGGTTTAATTGTGCCCCGATGGAAGCTGTTTTTGTAGGGTCCGTTGGATGGACTTGGAATTTGACTATTTCGTCCGCCGGTTTAAAGGAGGTGGACTTGAACATGAATTTGGGATAGATCACTTATATTTGGGTGGGTGGGTGGAATTGAACCCGAATACTCACCCAATCTGAGACTCAGGGGCCAAGGAGTTTCCGAACTCGGAAGTTTGGATTCTTGGATGTTTTCCACTAAATCTAGCCCGCTGCCTGACTCTAGGTTCAGGTCTTGAGTGACGTCCTCCCCTCCGCGGGTATCTGGCTTGGAGGGATCGGGAATCCATACATAGCTAGTCCTTAAGATAGATGAAGGGTTGCCGCATTGTTCCTCCACCACTGCAACGTGATGGGTGACCTGGGGAGAGTTGATCTCTCTCAGATCGGGTTTAGGCCCAATCTGATCATAGTCTGTAGCGACTCCTAGAGCGGCGATGCGATCCAAGAGCTCGTTCAGGGAAGAGAGCTCCATTGGATCTAACTGCTCGGTGAGTTCCGAGTTGACGTGAAGATTGCTTTCGATGACCCGAGAAGTCATCGTCGGCGCAGCGGCCGAACAGGCGGTCATAAGAAAACCACCTAGCTGGAGAGTTTGGCCGATAGCCAAAGCTCCCTCAGCAACAGTGTCGTCTTTAAAGACGGGATGAGACATCCTTCCTGGTGGCGACGGCACAGCGGAACTCTCAATGAAAGCACCAATGTGGGTGTCAAAACCGGCGGATCTCGGGTAGGGGGTCCCGAACTGTGCGTCTAGGCCGGATGGTAACAGGAGGCAGGGGACACGATGTTTTACCCAGGTTCGGGCCCTCTTGATGGAGGTAAAACCCTATGTCCTGCTTGATTAATATTGATGATATGGGTAGTACAGGAGTAGATCTACCACGAGATCGGAGAGGCTAAACCCTAGAAGCTAGCCTATGGTATGATTGTATGTTGTGGTTGTTGTCCTACGGACTAAAACCCTTCGGTTTATATAGACACCGGAGAGGGTTAGGGTTACACAAGGTCGGTTACAAAGGAGGAGATATCCATATCCGTATTGCCTAGCTTGCCTTCCACGCCAAGTAGAGTCCCATCCGGACATGATACGAAGTCTTCAATCTTGTATCTTCATAGTCTAACAGTCCGGCCGAAGGATATAGTCCGGCTGTCCAGAGACCCCCTAATCCAGGACTCCCTCAGTGGTCATCAAAGGTTCGAAGGGACTCCAAATATGATCTACAATGTCTTCTACTTCCCTTGCACTCCGGATTCAGTAACGATCGTTGATTCAAATCTTATATGCATTTTCATATTATTCTCAGGTGATCGTAGGGCAAAAAAATTGTTTTCCACTGCGTTTCCAACAAACGTTACCTACTGGTAACAAATCCACCATCCAACCTAACATCAAGATGTGTGCGGGTGCCAGCTATTTATTCACACTTTTTTCCTATACAAAGTTTATACCTGACAAAATACAGCTATTTGTGCCCGAAAAGTACCTGCAGCTACCGGGCTCCATGACTCCTGGTATTTGAAAATTTTGGAAAACACACTCCGGTTGCTAAAAAATCTTAAATCAAATATGTGGATACATACACACATTCCTAAGGCCCGGTAAAAAGATGAAATGGAAATACTTTATATTTTGGGAAATGCAATAAAAAAGAAATTTATGACTGAAAATGGCACCTCTTTTTTCCTATATAGTGCCAGAAATTTGTTTTTTCTATAACCCAAAACAAAACAATATTTCTACTGAAACTTCCCACGGGTATTCAGAATGTGTATATGTATCCCTAGGAAAAATTTCAAATTTTTTGAAACTTAAAAAATACAAATTTCAAAATGTTTAAATATAGAGAGCAGTGGAGCTCGGGTACTGCAATCCCTCTCTCTATTTGCGCTCCACTATTGTCCTTCACATGGCATGCATGTCAGTGGTGGCAGGCAATTGACAACCCATGCTCTCTTGTCTCACACAATAATCCCAACCTTTTATTACACCTTTGCTAAATTAAATTGTTCATATATTTGTAAACCATGAGTTTGTTTTTGAAATAATTTATATATTTGAAACCCTGGCGTCAAAAACTTCCGAACTAGACCAATCTTGGATACATTTCAAGCATGTTTAAATTTTAACGTTTCACATTTCATATATGAAACAAACCCATTTCACTTAAAAATGTCACATTGATATAACTAATTATTTGAAAATGTGTAATTGTTTATTTCAGAAGAGTGGAATATGTTATTTCAAAAGTGTGCATTTGAAATAGATATGATTTTTATGAAACAAGCCAGTGGTATGTGAAATGTATGTTCTGAAAGCGAAAACCTATATGAAACTAACATGTCAACTTGTGAAACAAATTATTGAGAAATGTGTAACAGTTTGTTTCAAAATTGTGAAATATGTTATTTCAAAATTGTGCAATTGAAATGGAAGTGATTTTTGTGCAACAAGTGAGTGCAAAGTGAAATTAGTTTCCGAAAGTGGAAAATATGAAACTGAAATGTCAGCATATGAAACTGGTTATTTGAAAATGAGTAACAGCTTATTTCAAAAGAGCGAACTTCAAATAGATTTAATTTTTATAAAACAATCTAGTGGAAAGAGAAATGCATGTTCCGAAAGTGAAAACCAATATGAAACTGAAATGTCAATATGTGAAACCGATTATTTGAAAAAGTGCAACAGTTTATTTCAAAATTATGAAATATTTCATTTGAAATTTTGCAATTGAAATAGTTGTTTTTTTGTGAAACAAGCGAGTGAAAACTAAAATATAGGTTCTGAATTGTGAAATAGCAACTACATAAAGTGAAGTTGTAATGTATTATTGTGAAACTGATTATTTCGAAATGAAATATGCGTTTAAATTTAAACATGGTTGAAAACTATCCAAAATTGATCTCATTAAAAAGGTTTTGGGGCTAGAAATTCAAATATAAAAAAGTTTCAAAAATGAAAATATGGTTTAAAAGGTATGGATGTTTTAAATTACACAAGGTGAAACAAATGGTTTGATTTATTGTGTGGGAGAAAAGAGAGAGAGTGTGTGTGTGCTGCCATATTGTTGTCATGCATGCATGTGAAGTACAGTGGTGGGGGGCAGCTACTGAAATACCAAAACATGAGAAATAGATATACAACACAAGAAGATATAAATGATGTTAGGTGGTGCTAGCTGACTGGCTGGATCGTTGCCGGTACCTAGCGGTACCGTGCAATTTTCCGCTTCGGGAACATGCGTCCAAATGAAACAGGAACAAGGTTGCCACTCCAAAATTTCAAATCTAAGGGCATGTACAATGATTTATAAGATGGTCTTATCTTAACTTTTGCATGTAATTTAGAGATGATAAAAAAATATGTTTACAATGGGTCGTCTCTTAGATTTATCTTTAACAACTAGCAATTCCTAAAAACTTGATGAGACATATTGTACTAAGAGATATCATCTATTGTCTTCTCTAAAAGAAGACAAGCCTTTTCTTATAATTTCTCTCTTCTCCACCTCATCATTTATCCTATATGACACTCTTAAGATAGCAGTATTATACATGCCCTAAACTGCGGGGCAGGAGGAGGACCAGGGTCAAAGAGAGATTGGTCGCTGAGCTGCAGAGTGGTGAGACTTTTCGTCCCTAGCTCCTGTGCTCACGGTCTCCCGCCTGAGGCCCCACCTCAGATAATGAATTGTTGACACTTGACACGTCGCTGAGCCGCAGAGTGGTAAGACTTTTTTCGTCTGTTGACCATTTGGGCTGGGCCGACACAAAGGAACACAAGAAAAATATATAGGGGGCAAAAGTCTGAACTTCTGTTTGTAGTGAGCATGCATGTGTTGTTTCTTGCTTTGTAAAGCACATCTACTGTTCAGAAAATGAGGGGGGGGAGGGGGTAAGGAATTTTGAAAAAGTAGAAAAAGGAAGTTAGAAATAATGAAGGGAGAAAAATGTGCTAACTGTTGAAAAGGGTACTGGTGATATTGTTTTTGCAATAAAAGTACCAAACCGGTGAAATAGTGTTGGTAGTGGCAAAAAAATGGGTTAGTGTTGTCGCTCAAAACCGGGGGGGTTCAAGGCCCCTCCCCTAAAAAATAGAAATGAATAAATATTTTAAACCCATGCCAGGGGTGGGCATGTGACTAGGTTTGGCCGGTGTAAGTTTGTGGGATCTCGAGTTCCGACAAAACCCTTAAGGTTCGAACTATCGGGTTTGCGCGAAGATCTCCCCCTCGCACATTACGCCCTCACACGCTTCGCGATCTCTAGGCTAGCTCGACGAACTCGCAACACAAGGGACACAAGATTTATACTGGTTCGGGCCACCGTTGTGGTGTAATACCCTACTCCAGTGTGTGGTGGTGGATTGCCTCTTGGGCTGGGGATGAACAGTACAAGGGGAAGAACAGCCTCCTGAGGAGAGGTGTTCTTGTGCTTGGTGGACTTGTGTGGGTGTGAGGATCCGATCTGCTCCTACTGTGGTGGCTAGTCCTATTTATAAAGGCCCTGGTCCTCTTTCCAAATATTGAGCGGAAAGGGATCCCACGACGGCCAATTTGAAAGGGGACAGCTAGTACAGTTTATCCTGACAAAAATAGTCTTCGCCTGCCAAAGGCTCTGGTGGTGACGCCGTCTTGGGCTCCACGGTGACCTCTGTCCTGCCTTCCTGTTGGTCTTGGTCTCATTGCACCGATAGAAAAACCTTTGCTTGATGCCTCGGTACTCCTCGCCTGCGCTTGCCCCCTTAGCACCAAAGAGGAAACAAGGACACTTTGCACGCTGGCGCCCGCCTGGTACTCGCCTGATCTCGTTCGTCATGGCGCACATCATTGGAACCTCGCGAGGTTTGTCTTGCCTTGATCTCTCTGCCCCTCGCGAGCCAGCCTAGTGAGGCCGCTTCCGAGGAGGTCTTGTGTCGTCCGCCTCGCGAGGCTTGGCCCCTCGCAAGGGTCTTGAAAGCTTGTTGGTGAAGATGGGTTGTACGGGCCCGCTCGCAGAGCCACGCTGTGGGCCGCAGGCAGGTAAGTCTGGGGACCCCCGTTCCCAGAACGCCGACAAAGTTGCGTGTCGAGGGTGGACATGTAACTCTTTACCGATGAGGGGGGCAACAACTTGAAGTAATAATCTATGTTCTCTTATGCTTTCAGGTGAGATGCAATGACTACAATAGTGTGCACCATTAATGGTGATGTGGGATAATAAATCTTAAGAATGCAACTTTCTGTCGGATAACTGACTTAAGCATTATATATGTAGAGTTCAATCAAACAGGCATGTCTATAGCAATGCAATATCTCTGGTAGCAATTATACTTATGTGGAGTTGCTTCTATAGCAATGCAATATCTCTGGCAGCGCTAGCAATTCCCTGATTAGAGTTACCAAGATAAGAAATAGCGGTGCGCAAAATTTTAATGTGTGGTTTGCATTTCTCCAAAGAATATTTTGCAATAATATTAATTAGTATATGGCAAGCACAATGTTGATGTCGTATAAATGATGCAACATATGCAGAAAATAGAGAAGTATTCATTGCAGTTGTATTTGCTGAAGTATTATCCAAAATTACTACAAAATTCTTATTGGTCAGACCAAATTCTGCCAACTTGCCTACAACAGTTCATTTTTCAACATTAGCTAAACCATACCCTATGCATGCACAATTTCAGCTATACTAATATTTTGGCAGGGTGATTGTAAAACAAATCATTGCATGAAGTTGAGCTCAAACAAGACATATAATGTCATACATGTCTATAACAAGAGACTTTAAGTAAAACATAAAAGTATACTTTTCATCCCTCAATGCTTCGAGGAGTCTAGATTTGCTTGCTTAACTTCAAAATCGAACAATTTGAAGCAAATATTCCCTAGAGGCAATAATAAAGTTGTTATTTATATTTCCTTATATCATGATAAATGTTTATTATTCATGCTAGAATTGTATTAACCGGAAACTTAGTGCATGTGTGAATACATAGACAAACAGAGTGTCCCTAGTATGCCTCTACTAGACTAGCTCGTTAATCAAAGATGATTAAGTTTCCTAACCATAGACATGTGTTGTCATTTGATGAATGGGATCACGTCATTAGAGAATGATGTGATGGACACAACCCATCCGTTAGCTTAGCACTATGATCGTTTAGTTTATTGCTATTGCTTTCTTCATGACTTATACATGTTCCTATGACTATGAGATTATGCAACTCCCGAATATCGGAGGAACACTTAGTGTGCTATCAAACGTTACAATGTAACTGGGTGATTATAAATATGCTCTACAGGTGTCTCCGATGGTGTTTGTTGAGTTGGCATAGATCGAGATTAGGATTTGTCACTCCGATTGTCGGAGAGGTATCTTTGGGCCCTCTCAGTAATGCACATCACTATAAGCCTTGCCAGCAATGTGACTATGAGTTAGTTACGGGATGATGCATTACAGAACGAGTAAAGAGACTTTCTGGTAACGAGATTGAACTAGGTATGATGATACCGACGATCAAATCTAGGGCAAGTAACATACCGATGACAAAGGGAACAACATATGTTGTTGTGCGGTTTGACCGATAAAGATCTTCGTAGAATATGTTGGAGCCAATATGAGCATCCAGGTTCCGCTATTAGTTATTGACTAGAGTTGTGTCTCGGTCATGTCTACATAGTTCTCGAACCCGTAGGGTGCACACGCTTAATGTTCGATGATGATTTGTATTATGAGTTTATGTGATTTGATGACCGAAGGTTTTTTGGAGTCCCGGATGTGATCATGGACGTGACGAGGAGTCTCCAAATGGTCGATACATAAAGATTCATATATTGGAAGGTTACATTCAGACACCGGAATGGTTCGGATCGTTTTGGATAAGTTTCGGAGTACCGGGGGTTACCAGACCCCCCCCCCCTTCCCGAGGAAGTTATTGGGCCTCATGGGCCTAGTGGTGGAAGAGAGGAGGCAAGCCAAGTAGTGGCACGCGCCCCCTAGCCCAAACCGAATTGGACTAGGGCTAGGGGGGTCGGCCCCCTTTCCTTCTTTTCTCTTCCTCCTTCCCCCCACTCCTTGTGGGAGTAGGAAAGGGGGGGCGAATCCTACTTGGAGTAGGACTCCCCCCCTTGGGCGCGCCACCACTGGCATGCCTCCTCCTCCCTCCCTCCTTTATATACGCGGGGAGGGGGCACCATAGGACACACAAGTTGATCTTTTAGCCGTGTGTGGTGCCCCCTCCACAGTTTCACACCTCGGTCATATCGTCATAGTGCTTAGGCGAAGCCCTGCGCCGGTAAATTCATCATCACCGTCACCACGCCGTCGTGCTGACAGAACTCTCCCTCGGCCTCAGCTGGATCTACAGCTCGAGGGACGTCACCGAGCTGAACGTGTGCAGATCTCGGAGGTGCCATGCGTTCGGTACTTGGATCGGTTGGATCACAAAGACGTTCGACTACATCAACCGCGTTACTAAATGCTTCTGCTTTCAGTCTACGAGGGTACGTGGACACACTCTACCCTCTCGTTGCTATGCGTCTCCTAGATAGATCTTGTGTGATCGTTGGAAAATTTTGAAATACTACGTTCCCCAACAGTGGCATCCAGGCCAGGCCTATGCGTAGATGTTATATGCACGAGTAGAAAACAAAGGTTTGTGGGTGATAATAGTCATACTTCTTACCAGCATGTCATACTTTTATTCGACGGTATTGTTGGATGAAGCGGGCCAGACCGACATTACATGATCGCGTTCATGAGACTGGTTCTACCGTCGTGCTTTGCACACAGGTGGCTAGTGGGTGTCTGTTTCTCCAACTTTAGTTGAATCGAATGTGACTACGCCCAATCCTTGTTGAAGGTTAAAACAGCACACTTGACGAAAAATCGTTGTGGTTTTGATGCGTAGGTAAGAACGGTTGTTGCTAGAAGCCCGTAGCAGCCACGTAAAACTTGCAACAACAAAGTAGAGGACGTCTAACTTGTTTTTGCAGGGCTTGCTGTGATGTGATATGGTCAAGACGTGATGGTATATAATTTGTTGCATGAGATGATCATGTTTTGTAACAGTTATTGGCAACTGGCGGGAGCCATATGGTTGTCGCTTTATTGTATGAAGTGCAATCGCCATGTAATTGCTTTACTTTGTCACTAAGCGGTAGCGATAGTCGTAGAAGCAATAGTTGGCGAGACGACAACGATGCTTCGATGGAGATCAAGGTGTCAAGCCGGTGACGATGGTGATCATGACGACGCTTTTGAGATGGAGATCAAAGGCACAAGATGATGATGGCCATATCATATCACTTATTTGATTGCATGTGATGTTTATCTTTTTTATGCATCTTATTTTGCTTAGTACTTTGGTAGCATTATAAGATGATCTCTCATTAAATTTCAAGGTACAAGTGTTCTCCCTGAGTATGCACCGTTGCGACAGTTCGTCGTGCCGAGACACCACGTGATGATCGGGTGAGATAAGCTCTACGTTCACATACAACGGGTGCAAGCCAGTTTTGCACACACAGAATACTCGGGTTAAACTTGACGAGCCTTGCATATGCATATATGGCCTCGGAACACTAAGACCGAAAGGTCAAGCGTGAATCATATAGTAGATATGATCAACATAGTGATGTTCACCATTGAAAACTACTCCATCTCACGTGATGATCGGACATGGTTTAGTTGATATGGATCACGTGATCACTTAGATGATTAGAGGGATGTCTATCTAAGTGGGAGTTCTTAAGTAATATGATTAATTGAACTTTAATTTATCATGAACTTAGTACCTGATAGTATTTTGCATGTCTATTTTGTTGTAGATAAATGGCTCGTGCTACTGTTCCGTTGAATTTTAATGCGTTCCTAGAGAAATCTAAGTTGAAAGATGATGGTAGCAACTACATGGACTGGGTCCGTAACTTGAGGACTATCCTCATTGCTACATAGAAGAATTGTGTCCTCGAAGCACCGCTAGGTGCAAGAACCGCTGCAGGAGCAACACCAGACGTTGTGAACGCCTGGCAGAGCAAAGTTAATGGCTACTCGATAGTTTAGTGTGCCATGCTTTACGGCTTAGAACCGGGACTTCAACGACATTTTGAACGTCATGGAGCATATGAGATGTTCCAGGAGTTGAAGTTAATATTTCAAGCAAATGCCGGATTGAGAGATATAAAGTCTCCAATAAGTTCTACAACTCCAAAATGGAGGAGAATAGTTCTGTCAGTGAACATACACTCAGAACGTTTGGGTACCACAATCAGTTGACTCAACCGGAAGTTAATCTTCCTGATGATAGTGTCATTGACAGAGTTCTTCAATCACTGCTACCAAGCTACAAAAGCTTCGTGATGAACTATAATATGCAAGGGATGGATAAGACAATTCCCGAGCTCTTCGCAATGCTTAAGGCTGCGAAGGTAGAAATCAAGAAGGAGCATCAAGTGTTGATGGTTAACAAGATCACTAGTTTCAAGAAGAAGGGCAAAGGGAAGAAGGGGAACTTCAAGAAGAATGGCTAGCCAGTTGCTGCTCAAGTGAAGAAGCCAAAGTCTGGACCTAAGCCTGAGACTGAGTGCTTCTACTGCAAAGGGACTGGTCACTGGAAGCGGAACTGCCCCAAGTATTTGGCGGATAAGAAGGATGGCAAAGTGAAAGTTATATTTGATATACATGTTATTGATGTGTACCTTACTAATCCTCGTAGTAGCGCCTGGGTATTTGATACTGGTTTTGTTGCTCATATTTGCAACTCGAAACAGGGGCTACGGATTAAGCAAAGATTGGCTAAGGACGAGGTGATGATGCGCGTGGGAAATGGTTCCAAAGTCGGTGTGATCGTCGTCGGCACGCTGCCTCAACATCTACCTTCGGGATTAGTTTTAGACCTGAATAATTGTTATTTGGTGCCAGCGTTAAGCATGAACATTATATCTGGATCTTGTTTGCTGCGAGATGGTTATTCATTTAAATCAGAGAATAATGGTTGTTCTATTTATATGAGTAATATCTTTTATGGTCATGCACCCTTGATCAATGGTCTATTTTTATTGAATCTCGATAGTAGTGATACACATATTCATAGTATTGAAGCCAAAAGATATAAGTTTAATAATGATAGTGCAACTTATTTGTGGCACTACCGTTTAGGTCATATTGGTGTAAAGCGCATGAAGAAACTCCATGCTGATGGGCTTTTGGAATCACTTGATTATGAATCACTTGATCACTACTAGGGAAAACATTATAGACAGAATCTTAGCAGCAGCGCGGTACAAAAAGGGGCGCTACTGCTAATTTTCAGTAGCGCGGGTTCAAAATGAGCGCTACTACTACTGCGTTAGCAGTAGCGCGGCCTAGTGGAACCGCGCTGCTAGCAAAATCGACCGACAGTACCCACCAACCTAGGTTTAGCAGCAGCGCACTGACGCGGCCCGCGCTACTGCTAATGTAGTAGTAGTAGTAGTAGTGCACTTTTTTCTCTGGTTGTTGCTGCTAATTTTGAAACTGGCCACATGGCGGGCCCCGCTTAGCAGTAGCGCGTGTTCAGAAAGCTCGTTGCTGCTATTCCCTTAGCAGTATCGCGCTTTACATCCCGCGCTACTGCTAAGACGCAGCATGATACCACCTTTTTTCCCTCCCCCTCCCCCCTCCCCCATCTCTCTTCCTCACTTTCCCCTACCTCCCACCTCCTCTCACACTCACTTTGCTTCTTCCTCAATACTTCTCCCTCCATTACTCTCCCTCTTCTACCTACCTTTCTCTCTCTTTATTACTCCTAGCTAACTCCACCACCTCCATTAATGCATCTCCTTTCTCTTTTTCCTTCCCCCTCCACTAGTTGAAGTTGTCTCCTCCCAAATTAGCTAGCTAGGTAGATGTAGCATTTAGTAAGGTGGCCTATCTTCCCCTAAATAGATCTAGCTTTGTCAAGAAGAGATTTGTCCACTTTTGATCTCCCTACATCATCATCTCCACCGTGTGGTCGATCTCGAGACGACAGGTGATTAAAAATTCATGCTTTTGCAAGAATGGAAATATGTGTATGTGTGTGCGATATGATAATTGGGTGATATGATGGAAATTGTGTGTGTGGAATGAGTTGATGCCGAATTGTGCTTTTGAGTTGCCTATGTTTTGCCGAAACGTCAATTTATTTATGTTTCGGCGAATTCCGGGCAAACTCTAGATCTATATGTCCTATTTTTAGGGAAGGTCATGCCAAATTTTTGTATGACTTTGATGCATGCACGCATTTTTATAATCAATTTGTTTATTATTACCGTGCAGACGTTCATGATGGTCAGTGGAACAATGGTGGACATGTGGTTGCGGTCGGCGGTGCAGGACATGAAAGAAAATAACCCGACAGAGGTTTTATGTCCGTGTCGAAAATGCAAAGGAATAGTTTGGGTTGACCCCTATGACGATGGTCGTGTCGAAGCGCACCTGGTCATGACTGGTTTCATGGATGGCTATACTCGGTGGATAATTGAAGATGAGGATGATGATGTTGAGGATGCCAACGCGGACAAGGCGGCAGAGAAGGGGCTGGACATGGCGGAGGAGAAGGGCCGGACATGGCGGCGGAGAGAAATTGGACTCCACGCCACAGATTCAACAGTACTAATTTCAATCGTGCGTGACCCTCATGTTCAAGCAATGCTTCGCAAGGAGACGAGTACTGAGAGAGCTGCTTCTAGAGAGGAGGCTAAGCTGCAGCAACTGGTGGTAGACTCGAACACTCCATTGTATGACGGTTTCAATCCTGAGGTGACCCGCTTGAGTTTCACGCTCCAACTCCTGAAGACGAAGGCTAAAAACAAATGGACCGACACTAGCCTCGATGAGCATCTCAAGTACCTAATGGATGTTCTTCCCGCGGGGAGTCTATGTCCTACTAGTGTGGATGAGGCCAAGAAGATCGTGTGCCCTCTTGATCTGCCGCACGTTAGATACCATGCATGCATCAACGATTGCATAATTTATCGGAAGGAGCACGCGGAAAGAACAAGTTGTCCGGTGTGCAATGCTTCTCGATACAAGAAGGCCAGGAAGAAATGTCCCCAGAAAGTTATATGGTACTTACCGATCACTCCTCGTCTCCAGCGATATTTCATAGATCCCTAGGAAGAAAAGCTCATGCGCTGGCACGCAGAGAGGAAGAAGCCCGATGATGGAGATGATCCGAAGCTGAGACATGTCAGGGATGGAAGCCAGTGGAGAGCGTTGAACGGCTTCTATCGGTATTTCGAATGTGATGCAAGGAACAACATGCTCGGCGCATGTACCGATGGCATGAATCTGTTTGGCAACCAGAACACCAACCATAGCACATGGCCCGTGTTTGTCTGGATGTACAACCTCCCCCGGTTGTGCATGAAGTCAAAGTACATTCACATGAGCATGTTGATTCAAGGGCCAAAACAACCAGGAAATAATATTAATCTGTATCTGGGGCTACTTCAAGAGGAGTTAGACATGTTATGGAAAACACCGGCCAAGACATGGGACGCCAGCAAAGGCGAGTATTTCTACAAGAGAGCCGTGTTGATCATGATGGTGCACGACTTTCTCGCTTACGGATATGTCGCAGGCCAGGTGTGCCATGGATATTGCGGATGCACGCGGTGCATGGATGATACGACGTCTCAGCAGCTAACGTCGAGGAAAGATGGCGGGTCTGGGAAAATCGTGTACATGGGGCATTGAGGATGGCTCGAACCGAAACCCGTGGAGAAACCATGGAGATCTATTCAATGGTCACGCTGAGCATCGAGGACCTCCACGTAAGCGGGGCGGCGCCAAAATCGATGAGCTATTGAAAAAACTGGGAACATTGCCCTGCGCCGGGAAAGATGATGAAAAAGGCATCGGAGCCGCTGCTGAAGGTATGGAAGACGAGGTCTGTGTTCTGGGACTTGGAGTACTGGCACAAACTCAATACATCTCATTGCCTTGATCAAATGCATATCTGTAAGAATGTCCTTGAGAGCTTGCTCGCGACACTGTTGAACATGCTGGATAAGACCAAGGATGGGCCGAAGGCAAGAAAAGACTTGCAAGATTTGAATATCAGGGAAGATCTGCACATGTCGCCCCGTAAAAAGTCAGACAAGACAGAGACGGAGACAGAGGCACGAGAGAAGAATGGCAAGAAAGTAAAGGAAGAGGATTATTGCCCCCTTCTTGCTTCACCTTAAGTCAGGCTGAGATCGATCAATTCTTTAAGTGCCTTACCGGAGTCAAAGTTAGTTCCGGTTATTGTGGCAAGATAAGTAGATATCTAGACACGGACAAGAAAAGGTTCAGTGGGATGAAGTCCCATGACTGTCATGTGATGATGACGCAAATACTACCTATTGCCCTTAGAGGGATAATGGACAAGCACGTCCGTGACACGCTTATTGGTCTCTGCAACTTTTTTGACGTCATCTCTCGAAAGTCGATCAGTGTGAAGCAGCTCCGAAGGCTATAGGAAGAGATCATTGTGATACTGAATGAGCTTGAGATGTACTTCCCGCCCGCGTTCTTTGACGTCATGGTGCATCTGTGTGTCCATATTGTGGACGACATAATAGACCTGGGGCCTTCATTCCTACACAACATGATGTCGTTTGAGAGGATGAATGGGATCATCAAAGGATTCGTTCGTAACATGTCCCGTCCAGATGGAAGCATCGTCCAGGGCTATGTGAAACAAGAGTGCATCTCTTTATGCGAGAATTTTCTATATGGCGCAGACCAGCCGCCTGGTGTTGGTGTTGGTTTGCCCGTTAACAAGCACGATGGGAGGCTCGAAGGAGAAGGTCACTCCAACGATCGCAGGGAACTGCACGTGGCATACTCAGATCAACGCAACAACTTTGACAAAGCAAACTTGGTAGTGCTACAACACCTAGACGAGGTAGATCCTTTCGTGGCACTGCACAAAGAAATTATCGCAAAGAAGTATCGTGGCCGGGGGGTATGCAGGACGGACGCCGAAGTTACTAGAGAGCACAACTCCACTTTCTTGCATTGGTTCAAAGAGCATATTATTGCTAATCCCCGGAGAAGGGCTCTAAGGACGGATTGCTCATATACGCCTTAGCACACGACCCCTCGCCCAACCTCATCACTTATCAGGCATACGATATCAACGGATACATGTTCTACACGGAGGCCAAAGATATGGACAGTGAAGATCAGAACTCAGGGGTGACGACGGAATGTATGACCGGCAGCGACAACGGCGCAACTGAGAGATTTTACGGAAGGGTCGAGGAGATCTAGGAGCTTGACTACTCTGGACTACACAACACGACGATGTTCCGTGTCAGATGGGCTAAGAATGTCGACAGAGAAAACCGGTATTTCACTACCATGACTATACCTGACGCCAAGAGCGCTACCGTGAACGCTATCGCAAAAAACGAGCCATGGGTACATGCTAAGCACGTGACACAATACTTCTTCATAATCGACCCGCGCAATCCCAGCCGTGTTGTCGTGAGGAGAGGCAAAAGGAACATCATTGGAATGGATGGAATCGCCAACGAGGAAGACTACGACCAGTACAGCAACCCAATGAGGGAAGATGACGATGACGATGAAGTATACGTCAAAAGAAGAATCAATACTACATTACCTAAGAAAAATCGCACTCCATGGAAAAGGAAAAGTCATAATGAGGGGCTGAATTATTCTTCAACGAACAAGAAGGGAAAGAAGCTCACTCAAAAACGAAAACGTCAACGCTGAGGAACCGTATGTTATCGGTCAAATGATGTAATATATATATATATGTTCCTATTTTGCATACACACTTGGCCATTATGCATGGGTCCAGTGTAATATATATGTTCCTATTTTATATACATACTTAACCATCAAATAATGCAATATATATCACCTTCCCTTCGTTCACTACTCTCAGAAAAAAAAGTGAAAGAAAATAAAGAAAAATAAAATAGAAGGAAACAAACAGGAAAACTGTTATAGGTACTGGTTATAGCAGTAGCACTTTTATGAAAAAGTGGTACAGCTAGTCAAGGTAGCAGTAGCGGTTTTCTCAAAAACCGATATAGCTATCTGTAATAGTAGTAGCACTCTCCGCGTAAAACCGCTATAGCTAACTTAGCTATAGCACGTTCGGTTTAAATGCGCTACTTCTATGTCAACTTAACCCCCCCCCCCAATCCCCACTCTCTCTTCATCCCATCTCTTTTCCCCCAAATCCCCACACTCTCTTCCCCCGTCACGCCATCGGAGCCCTACCCTCGACGCACCCCTGCGCTCGCCCCCGACCCTGGCGCTCGCCCACGGCCCCGGCCCCGACCCCGACCCCGACTCCGACCCCGGCCCCAACCACGACCCCTCCCAACCTCGGCTGTCGTCGGGCCTGCACCCTTTGTAAGCCCCCCACCGCTCCTCCTCTCTCTGCTAGCTAGGGTTCTTTGGTTAATTTACTTAGGTTTTAGTTAGGGCAGTAGGTTAATTAGGTTATCTAATTAGTTATGAATTTAGGTAGGTTTTGTAGTTTAACTAATTGTTGCTATTTAAATTTTATAGTGCTAGTTAGTTAATTAGAATTAGTATTTAAAATAGAATTAGTTTAAGAAATTGTCCAAATCAACATCCCTTGTTGAAGCAAATTTAGGTAGGCTGAATTTTACTTTCAAATATTGTTATGACTTTTCTATATTTTTCTTCCTTTTATATGCAAATTTGAAGTGGACATGTGATGTTTTGGATATGTCATATTTGGAATTTGGACATGTCATTTGGACATGATGATTATGTGCAGGGTAAATGATTCGAGTGGCCTATGTTACGCCGGAATGTTGATACATTTATGTTCTGGTGAATTTCAGGTGCTCGATGTGTCCATTTTTAGCAAAGGTCATGCCGAAATTTTCCATGAATTTTGGCATGACTTGTGCTAGATAGTAGGCATATCGAGTGTTGGGAGTTACTAGGAAACGACGTTCCAGCAAACATAGATCTTTTTTATAACATTTCTCATTTTTTCATAGTTTTAGAATTAAACGAGGAGACTTAATCATAGGAAACATGTCGAACAACAAAGAAACCGGGCCTTCTGACCAAGATGCAGACGAGATGGATTATGAGGGTGAACAAGAGCACCTCAAATTTTTGTCTGCTAAGCAACTCCAAGGTTTGCAGGTCGGCCTTGATGATGGTACTGACGTCGACATCGACACCGACAGAGCCGCCACCGATGGCGGCGCCGAGACCGGCGGGGAAGGTACCGGCAGGGAAGGTACCGGCGCCGATGTTGCTACCGAAAAGAAGAAGCAGAAGAAGCAGAGGATATGAAAACCTAACAACTAGGCATTGGATGACTGGTGATCACAAAGATGGCACCTGGCAAGTTTGAGCCATTAGAGCCGGAAGAACCTCGCAAGTGCTATGGGAACCAAGTAGGATGCATCCTACAGGAATGCGCGAGCATCAACGACGATGACTTAAGGAGTAAAGAACATTTGACGCAGTTGCTCCTGACGAAGTTGCACAAGAGATTCAAGTTCCCCGGCCGGGATGATAATGTAGAACAACCGTGGGATGATCCGAAGATGAAAAAGATTAACAATCATGCCATGGGCATGTTCAGCAATGATTTGGCCTCCTGGAAAGGGAGGGTGAAACGAGCTATTGAGGCTGAGGAACCCCTGTCCAAGATTCTGGAGGAAAATCCGACACTTACGGAAGAGGAGTTCGAAAAGTTCAAGGACACTTGTGCTACCGAGGCAGCCAAGGCTAAGGCTGCAAAACTCAAGAGCCTTCAGCAAAGGAACATGGGGAAGCATCACCTCGGAAGCCGTGGCTACCTCGGTGAAAGGCCCATATGGGATAAGGAGGACGCGGAACGTGAAGCCGCGGGTCTCCTAGACCCCTTCGCGAAGTTCACCAATGTAACACCACATATGTAACCTGCCATATTTGTATTCCAACTCTTGCCATTTTCGGCACTAAGTTATGATATTTCCTCATTGTTGGGTTTTGTCTTCATTGTGAATTTTTTTCTTTGTCATGCATCTCATATCATGTCATCATGTGCATCGCATTTGCATACGTGTTCGTCTCATGCATCCGAGCATTTTCCTCGTTGTCCGTTTTGCAATCCGGCACTTCTATGTCCTCCGGTGTCCCCTTTTGCCTCTATTCATGTGCGGGTGTTAAACATTCTCGGATTGGACCGAGACTTGCCAAGCGGCCTTGGTTTACTACCGGTAGACCGCCTGTCAAGTTTCGTGCCATTTGGACTTCGTTTGATACTCCAACGGTTAACCGAGGAACCGTAAAGGCCTTGTGTGTGTTGCAGCCCAACACCTCTCCAAAGTGGCCCAAAACCCACCTAAACCTCCTCTATCATCTCGGTTGTTCGATCACGATCGCGTGGCCGAAAACCATGCTCAATTTGGAGCCTCCTAGCTCCTTCTATGTATAAATAGACATCTCCCCCGAAAATTCCGGATCCAACCCTAGCTCCCTCTCCCCTCCGCGCGGCCGGACGTGTCCGCCCGCCAACAGGCAGAAATCCCGCCGCCCGCGTCCAATCCGCAGCCGACATGTGGCGCGCCTCTGCGCCCACTTCGCCGCCGGCCCGCTCGGCCCGCTCGCGGCCCCCGCGGCCCGGAGCCGCCGCCGCCCGCCTGGTCTCCCGTGCCGCCGCGCGCCTGCTTCCTCTTTGCCGCGCCGCCGCCCTCCGCCCTCGCCGGCGTTTGTTGTCAACTCCGACGCCGGTCGCCACCCTGCTTCTCCGGTCGCCCGCGGCCACCGGAGCCGGCCACGCCCGCTGGCGTAGCTCCGCCGATGTCCGCGCCGCCCCACCGCCTCGGTGTCCTCATCGGCCACTGCCTCCTCCTCGTCGCCAGCGAACGGCTTCCTCAACTCCAGCGCCAACCCCGACGAACCTCAAAAACCATGCCCGAGTCGCCAGATCCAGATCTGAAATTTAGGGTTGACCTCATTTTTCCCCCAAGTCCCCAGTATTTTTAGCATATTTTCATCGCATCATAACTTTGCACCCGTAGCTCCGTTTTGGGCGTGTAGCATATCAAATTGTTCGCCTGGATGTGCACTTCATTTCATTCCATTGTACCATGTCCATTTGAGTTCATCTTGATGCCCTAATGATGTTTCAAGAGTGCTATGTAATGTTAGTTTCAGATTCTTATCAGATTATGGACATTTGTCATTTTTGCCATGTTTAATGTGTGCCTCCTATGAACTTGAGGCCTATTTGTGTTTTGTTGTATGCCATACCATCTTTACAGGGGTGTATGCCATGTATTTTTGTGATCGTTGTGGTGACTAGCACAAGCATGCAAAGTAGCTCTCGTGATGTTGCTGATTTCAGGGACTTAGAATTCTTCTAAGTCATTTCCCTGATGATATTTTTATGCCATGTATTCATGTTGCTACAGAGTGATTCATGCCTCTTTTGAGCATGTTCAGTAAGGATGTTTTTGAGATATTGTTATGCTCTATCCATCCATGTCTTTGTTTGCATTTATGGATCACCCTAGCATGACTCAATGTTGCTCTACTTTTGCTATAAAATGTTCCTGGCAGATTGTTTACGTGTTAATCAATTTTGTCGAGGTTGTTGTAGTTGATCCATGCATGCTATAAGAGTGCTCTTGCCATGGTTAGCTTATTTATAATGTCTACTTGTTGGGTGTATGCTTAGTTTGTCATGAAATGCCTTGTGGTGAGTGCATCGAGCTCATAAATATGTCTACGTAATTCTGTTTTGCCATGTTCCAGTTTTCTGCGAAGTCTGAATCTGTTAACGAACTTGCTATGTTCACATGGTTGCCATTGTATTTTCTCATCCCTTTTGGCTTATGGTCAGTAAGGGACTTTTGTTATATGCTTTGTGTAGATTCATGACATGCCTTGCTTTTCCATGATATGTTCCTGTAGCATGTTGTTATCTTGCTCTAAACATTGCTTCCTCATGTTAAATTCCTGGCATGTTGTTATTTTCACTAAGTCTGTGAATCTGATGTCTTTTGCACTTTTGCCATGCTTGTTTGAACCTGCTATTGTGTGCTTTAGCCGTAGCTCAGTTTTCATCTTTTGTCAAGCATCTTGAGTGGATCACAGCCATGTGCTTTGTTGCTATGTTAGAGTGCAGTAGCTTATTTTTCTTGATGCATTTAGATGGCCTCGTGCTGTTAACCGCAGCTTTGTGCCATTATTGTTTTGCTTGCCATTTGCAAACCGTGCATCCGATTCCGGTGATCTTTATATCGATTTCGACCGAAATCAACTCATCTTTCCAGCGGCACTATTGGTTTTCCAAGTTGAGGCCTGGTTCAATCTTTTCCTTCCGGAGCATGCATATGCATTGCATATCACATCCCGCATATCATGCCATGTTTTGCACCATGTTGCTTGCGCATTGCACCGTGGTTGATTGGGTCTCCCTTTGCTTGTTTTCTTGCTTTGGGTAGAGCCGGGAGACGAGTACGTGATCGAGGAACCCATTGAGTATGCTTACGAGGATCAAGCTTACGTCAACTCAGAGAACTTTGCAGGCAAGATGACCATACCCTCGAAATCACTTGTCTTTGCTTGCTAGATGCTTGCTCTATTGCTATGCCTATGCTACGATACCTACCACATGCTTTATCATGCCTCCCATATTGCCATGCCAAACCTCTAACCCACCTTGTCCTAGCAAACCATTGTTTGGCTATGTTACCGCTTTGCTCAGCCCCTCTTATAGCGTTGCTAGTTGCAGGTGAGGATTGGAGTTTGTTCCTTGTTGGAACATGTTTATTGTTGGGATGTCATTATTATATCTTGTTTACTTTAATGCACCTATATACTTGGTAAAGGGTGGAAGGCTCGGCCTTATGCCTGGCGTTTTGTTCCACTCTTGCCGCCCTAGTTTCCGTCATACCGGTGTTATGTTCCTTGATTTTGCGTTCCTTACACGGTTGGGTTATAATGGGAACCCCTTGACAGTTCGCCTTGAATAAAACTCCTCCAGCGAGGCCCAACCTTGGTTTTACCATTTGCCACCTAGCCTTTTTCCCTTGGGTTTCGCAGACTCAAGGGTCATCTTTATTTTAAACCCCCTCGGGCCAATGCTCCTCTGAGTGTTGGTCCAAACTAGAGCCCCTTGCAGTGCCACCTCGGGGAAACTCGAGGGTTGGTTTTAGTTGTACGGATTGCTTATCCGGTGTACCCTAAGAATGAGATATGTGCAGCTCCTATCGGGATTTGTCGGCACATTCGGGCGGCTTTGGTGGTTTAGTTTTACCATTGTCGAGATGTCTTGTAACCGAGATTCCGAGTCTGATCTGGCCGTCCTGGGACAAGGAATATCCTTCGTTAACCATGAGAGCTTGTGATGGGCTAAGTTGGGACACCCCTGCAGGGATTTGAACTTCCGAAAGCCGTGCCCGCGGTTATGGGCAGATGGTAATTTTTTAATGTCCGGTTGTAGAAAACCTGAAACTTAAACTTAATTTAAATGAATCAACAGTGTGTGTAGCCGTGATGGTCTCTTTTCGGCAGAGTCCAGGAAGAGAACACGGTCTCGTGTTATGCTTGAACGTAAGTATTTCTAGGATCACTTCTTGATCATAGTTTCTCGACCGTGCCTTGCCTTCTCTTCTCGCTCTCATTTGCATATGTTAGCCACCATATATGCTAGTGCTTCCTGCAGCTCCACCTCATACCTCTTACCTACCCATAAGCTTAAATAGTCTTGATCGCGAGGGTGTGAGATTGCTGAGTCCCCGTGACTCACAGATTACTTCAAAACCAAATGCAGGGACCGATGATACCATTCCAGGAGATGCGACTGAGCTCAAGTGGGAGTTCGATGAGGACTCAGGACGATACTACGTTTCCTTTCCAGATGATCAGTAGTGGAGCCCAGTTGGGGCAATCGGGGACATTATGCATTTGGGTTTGTCTTTATTTTGGTTCCGTAGTCGGACCTTGATTGTATCTGGATGATTGTAATGCTATATTTATGTATTGTTTGAAGTGGCGATTGTAAGCCAACTATGTACCTCTTTCTTATTCAGTACATGGGTTTTGTAAAGATTACCCCTCTTGCGACATTGCCTACAATGCGGTTATGCCTCTAAGTCATGCTCCGGCACGTGGGAGATATAGCCGCATCGTGGGTGTTACAAGTTGGTAATCAGAGCCTTCCCCGACTTAGGAGCCCCCTGCTTGATCGAATCGTTGGCATTGTTGAGTCTAGAAAAAATGTTTTGAGTCTTTTAGGATTATATATCGGAGAGTAGGATTCTTTTTACTCCTCAGTCCCTTCGTCGCTCTGGTGAGGCATCCTGACGTAGAGTTTTGACTCTTCTCTTCTCAAATTTCACTAAAAAAAATTAGGATCACACGGGTATCTTGGAATCGTTCCGATGGTTTTGTGACGAGAACATTGTTCTTGGTGCCTCCTGACATTTAGGGGTTGTGGCAGTGTCCCGGGGAGTTGAGCTCCGAGGTGTTGTCGTCACAATTTTATTGTTGCAGTTCTGGAATACCTGAGTTTCGCCGACATCAAAAATCTCTTTTATGCAGTTGTTGGTGAGATAACCTCGACGCCACCCAAAACTGGGGCGGGAGTTCGGGAGTATTGCCATAACTCGTATAACGGATGTTTTTCGAAGGTTGAGGTAAATGATTTCCGAAGGTTTCTTGGTTATATGTTGAAGGATGGATACAGCTAGATGTAGGATTTGCTAGTTTTGGGTGAGATATTATGCTTCCCCTGTATCCCCAACACCTGATTGCATAACCGGAAAGGTTCGGGAGTTTCATAGGTGGGAATTCATGTAGCTCTAGTATTTCTTCCGCATATATTTGGTTTGTGATTGGGTAATCCTCACCAAGTATTTGTTCATATCCGTACCTTGTTGTTTTATTCATCTACCTCTATCTAAGTGGCTTCTCAATTTATGGAAGTGTGACCATTTAATTTGGAATTCATTCGTTCATTCTTTTTCGAATGTTAAGGCTACATGTTGCAATTTCGATCCATTTGATTCAGCTTGAATATATGACTGTCAAGATGCTAACGGATGTCACCCTCTTCAGGATGGCTCCTCCAATGCATCAGAATCCGGAACCGCCGCCACCACCTCCACCTCCGGAGGCACGGCAAGCTGTGATGGCCGCTACCAACGCCAACATGCAGCTGATTATGCAACTCTTGCAAGAGCGCAACCAAGGAAATCAAGGTCATGGCAACAATCAGAATTAGTTTGCCACACTCAACCAGTTCCTCGCAAACCAGCCAAAGACCTTCAGTAACTGTGTCGAGGCCACAGACGCTGATGATTGGCTCATGGATATCTGCAAACATTTCGAGTGCAACAACGTCAGGCCTGAGGACTTTGTCAAGTTTTCTTCGTTCCAACTCAAAGACCAAGCTACAGAGTGGTATCAGCAATACAAAGATTCCAGAGGAGGTCGTGTGATTACCTGGGATGAATTCCGCCAAGACTTCAAAGCTCACCACATTCCTCGGAGTGTTGTTGAGAGCAAGCGTGAGGAGTTCCGCAATCTGAAGCAAGGCAGCTTGTCTGTTTACCAGTACAACATCATGTTCCAGAAGCTCGCTCGTTTCGCTAAGCAAGACGTCCCTGATGAGAAGAGCATGATTTATCAGTTCAGAGGTGGCCTCAGAGAAGATCTGCAACTAGCTCTCGTGCTTTTTGAGCCAAAAAAGTATGATGAATTCTACAACATGGCACTGAAGCAAGAGGCTGCTCAGCTCAAGTGCGATGCTTCCAAGAAGAGAGTCAGGGATGGAACTCCTCCTTCCTCAACTCAAGTGGCAACTAAGCAGCAAAAGTATTGGTTGCCTCCTCCTCCTCCGTTCCGTCAGCCTTATCAGCAGAAGAGCAAAGGTGGCAATGGATCTTCCCGCCCACACAACCCAGGCTTTCAGAACAAGACTTCGTCTCATGCTCCAAGATCAAGTGCTCCATATCACCGCCCGCTCTCAGAGGTCACATGCAACAAGTGTCAGCAGAAGGGTCATTATGTAAACAAATGCTTCAATCAGAGGCGTCTTCCTCCTCCTCCTCCTCCTCCTGTGAGATCTGCCAGCACCGCAGTGGTCAAGCATAATCCCAAGTTTGCAAAGGTCAACATGATGAACGCAGCTTAGGCAGAGGACTCGTCAGAAGTGATCATGGGTAACCTTCCTGTTAATGATATTCCTGCAAGAGTTCTTTTTGACACTGGTGCATCGCATTCTTTCATTTCAAGACCTTTTGTGACTATGCATGATTTGGTTACTCAAGTTTTGCTGAGACCTTTGTATATTGTTTCTCCGGCCCGACAAATGACTTCTCGAGTTTTCGTTCCGGATGTTTCTATCATGTTGGGCGACTATAAGTTTCTGTCCTCTCCTAATGTTCTTGGTGAATCGGATATTGATCTTATTCTCGGAATGGACTGGCTTTCTAAGCACAAGGCTCAACTTGATTGTGCTGCCAGGTAGATTCAATTGACACACTCGTCTGAGGATGTGATCATCTTTGCTGCTCGTGATGATACCATTCGACTGTTTTCTCTCAATGAGAAGGGCGAGTTGGCCATCTCTCAGATTCCAGTCGTTTCTGAATATCAAGACGTCTTTCCATAAGAGCTTCCAGGAATGCCTCCTCACCGGCCAGTTGAATTCGTCATCGATCTTTAGCCTGGCACAGAACCTGTTTGCAAACGTCCTTACAAGCTTGGACCAGAAGAGTTGAAGGAGCTGAAGAAACAACTCGATATTCAAGAGTGTATGGGTCTCATCCGACCAAGTTCTTCTCCATGGGGTTGTGGTGTTCTTTTCGTCAAGAAGAAGGATGGAACGGACCGACTTTGTGTCGACTACCATCCATTGAACAAGAAGATCATAAAGAACAAGTACCCACTTCCCAACATCAATGAGCTTTTCGAACAACTCAAAGGTGCTCAAGTATTCTCCAAGCTTGACCTCCGTATGGGCTATTGATACGTCTCCGTCGTATCTATAATTTTTGATTGTTCCATGCCAATATTCTACAACTTTCGTATACTTTTGGCAACTTCTTATACTATTTTTGGGACTAACATATTGATCCAGTGCCCAGTGCCAGTTCCTGTTTGTTGCATGTTTTTTGTTTCGCAGAAAACCCATACGAAACGGAGTCCAAATGGAGTAAAAACTGACGGAGATTTATTTTGGAATATTTATGAATTTTGGAAGTGAATCATCACGAGACGGTGCCCGAGGGGGCACAAGGTAGGGGGCGCACCCCTGACCCTCGTGGCCACCCCGTAAGGCGGTTGGAGCCCTTCTTTCGCCGCAAGAAAGCTATTATCCGGATAGAGATCGTGCTAAAATTTCAGCCCAATCGGAGTTACGGATCTCCGGGAATATAAGAAACGGTAAAAGGGAAGAATCTGAGGACGCAGAAACAGAGAGAGACAGAGAGACAGATCCAATCTCGGAGGGGCTCTCGCCCTCCCGTGCCATGGAGGCCATGGACCAGAGGGGAAACCGCGATCTACACCAACACCTCCGCCATCTTCACCAACATCTCCATCACCTTCCCCCCTCTATTTATAGCGGTCCACTCTCCCGCAACCCACTGTACCCTCTACTTGAACATGGTGCTTTATGCTTCATATTATTATCCAATGATGTGTTGCCATCCTATGATGTCTGAGTAGATTTTCGTTGTCCTATCGGTGGTTGATGAATTGCTATGATTGATTTAATTTCTTGTGGTTATGTTGTTGTCCTTTGGTGCCCATCATATGATTGCGCACGTGGATCACACCATAGGGTTAGTTGTATGTTGATAGGACTATGTATTGGAGGGCAAGAGTGACAGAAGCTTCAACCTAGCATAGAAATTGATGCATATGGGGTTGAAGGGGGGCCAATATATCTTAATGCTATGGTTGAGTTTTACCTTAATGAACATTGGTAGTTGCGGATGCTTGCTAATAGTTCCAACCATAAGTGCATAGAATTCTAAGTCAGGGATGACATGCTAGCAGTGGCCTCTCCCACATAATACTTGCTATCGGTCTAGTAAAGTAGTCAATTGCTTAAGGGCAATTCCGCAACTCCTACCACCACTTTTCCACACTCGCTATATTTACTTTATTGTTTCTTTTATCTAAACAGCCCCTACTTTTCATTTATGTAATCTTTATTATCTTGCAAACCTATCCAACAACACCTACAAAGTACTTCTAGTTTCATACTTGTTCTAGGTAAAGCGAACGTCAAGCGTGCGTAGAGTTGTATCGGTGGTCGATAGAACTTGAGGGAATATTTGTTCTGCCTTTAGCTCCTTGTTGGGTTCGACACTCTTACTTATCAAAAACTGTTGCGATCCCCTATACTTGTGGGTTATCAAGACCTTTTTCTGGCGCCGTTGCCGGGGAGCAATTGCATGGGGTGAATATTCTCGTGTGTGCTTGTTTGCTTTATCACTAAGTAATTTTT
Organism: Triticum dicoccoides; assembly: GCF_002162155.2. Lineage (NCBI taxonomy): Eukaryota > Viridiplantae > Streptophyta > Magnoliopsida > Poales > Poaceae > Triticum > Triticum dicoccoides. The sequence continues at coordinate 124,544,907 of NC_041392.1, read as the reverse complement.
ATTTGTTGTTCTTAGTTGTTTTCTATCTTTAGTCATGGGTAGGAAACGTAAAATACCAAAAAAATTAGTGATACCTACTGAACCAATGGTTGAAGAACCACTCAAAATCTATCACGCTGTTGAAGCTTATTACTTGGATCGTCTTCGATCCCTATGTTCTCGTGCTGAAACCCTAACTAGCTTAGTTGAGGGCAAATCTTTAGATGAGCATGCTTGTTATGTGCGACACCGAATATCTCAAGGAAACCTTTACAACATCAAATTAATACTATGCAATGCTATGCTTGGAATTTATGCTATTATTATGATTTTACTTGTTGTTCTGAAAACCCTAAGAAACACCTTCCCTACCAATGTGAGTTTATTGATAATGGAATCTTATCTTCATATGCTAAGGGTGTTTATAATTACTATGATGTTCAACAAATTCAAGAATTTGTTGCTTTTAAAGGTGCTTTTGAAATTGCTTCTTTGATTGAAAAGTATGATGCTACTCTTTACAAATCTGAAAATTTTGCTATACTTGAATATTGTTATGAGAATTATGCTTCTAATACCTATGTTAAACTATATATTGAGGAATACTCCGCTGTCCAAGAAGAGATTAATATTTTGCAAAAGTCTACGGAAGAAGAAATTGATGAAACTGTGAGCTCATTGGATGGAAAAGATGAGGAGGAGAGCGAAGAACAAAAGGAGGAAGAGCGGATTGATCACCCGTGCCCACCTTCTAATGAGAGTAACTCTTCAACTCATACATTGTTTAATTCCCCTTCGTGCTTACCGAAGGATGATTGCTATGATGACTGTTATGATCCCATTGATTCTCTTGAAATATCCCTTTTTGATGATGCTTGCTATGCTTGTGGGCAAGATGCCAATATGAATGATGCTTATGGAGATGAACTTGCTATAGTTCCTTATGTTAAACATGAAGTTGTTGCTATTGCACCCACGCATGATAGTCCTATTATCTTTTTGAATTCTCCCAACTACACTATATCGAAGAAGTTTGCACTTATTAAGGATTATATTGATGGGTTGCCTTTTACTACTACACATGATGATTTTGATGAGTATAATATGCATGTGCTTGCTGCTTCTACTTGCAATTATTATGAGAGAGGAACTATATCTCCACCTCTCTATGTTTCCAACACGATAAAATTGCAAGAAACTGTTTATACTATGCATTGGCCTTTACTTTGTGTGCATGAATTGTTCTTTTATGACATGCCGATGCATAGGAAGAGAGTTAGACTTCGTCATTAAATGATATATGTTACTTTGTGCTCACTACTAAATGCCAAATCATTGCTAATTAAAATTGGCTTTGATATACCTTGGGATCCGGGTGGATTCACTACTTGAGCACTATATGCCTAGCTTAATGGCTTTAAAGAAAGCGCTGCCAGGGAGACAACCCGGAAGTTTTAGAGGGTCGTTTATTTCTGTTGAGTGCTTATAGTTTAAAAACAACAAAAATAAAGAGGGGAACCCAAAACTTTTTCAAAAAGGAAAGTGAAAGTGAGAAAGACAAGCATGGTTGAAGTGGGAGAGCTCCTTGAACTTTGTTCATGCTCACTGAAACTTTGTAAATCTTGATTACAGAAACTTTTCAAAAAAAATAATTATCCCCTTGTACAATTCCATTGTATTATAAAAATAATATGCCAAGGTTTGCCTTTAGGATGTTTACATTTGCTTGATGGTTTGTACGATGCAGGACAGAAACGTTGGCTGTAGTGCGCGATTTTATATTTTTAGCTGGAACGTCAAATGGTTCTGATTCTTTTTGCATTATATTCCTATACAAATTTTTATTTTTCCTAATTTTGGTAGAATTTTTCAAGTATCATAAGTATGGTGAATGTTCAGATTATTACAGACTGTTCTGTTTTAGACAGATTCTGTTTTTGATGCATAGTTTGCTTGTTTTGATGAAACTATCAATTTATATTAGTGGATTAATCCATGAAAAAGTTATATTACAGTAGACACAATGCAAAAACAAAATATGAATTGGTTTGCAACAGTACTTGGAGTAGTGATTTGCTTTATTATACTACCGAATCTTACCGAGTTTTCTGTTGAAGTTTTGTGTGGATGAAGTGTTCGATGATTGAGAAGGTCTCGATGTGAGAAGAAGGAAGAGAGGCAAGAGCTCAAGCTTGGGGATGCCCGAGGCACCCCAAGTAAATATTCAAGGAGACTCAAGCGTCTAAGCTTGGGGATGCTGGGGAGGCATCCCCTCTTTCTTCAACAAGTATCGGTATGTTTTCGGATTCGTTTCGTTCATGTGATATGTGCAATCTTGGAGCGTCTTTTGCATTTAGTTTTCATCTTTCTTTTATGAACCATTCTGGTATGAGATAGTCCTTGGTTTATTTATAGAATGCTCTATGAACTTCACTTATATCTTTTGAGTATGGCTTTATAGAATGCTTCATGTGCTTCACTTATATCATTTGAAGTTTGGATTGCCTGTTTCTCTTTACATAGAAAACCACCATTTGTAGAATGCTCTTTTGCTTCACTTATATTTGTCAGAGCATGGACATATCTTTTATAGAAAGAATTAAACTCTCTTGCTTCACTTATACCTATTTAGAGAGATGACAGGAATTGGTCATTCACATGGTTAGTCATAAAATCCTACATAAAACTTGTAGATCACTAAATATGATATGTTTGATTCCTTGCAATAGTTTTGCGATATAAAGATGGCGATATTAGAGTCATGCTAGTAGGTAGTTGTGGATTGTATAAATACTTGTGTTGAGGTTTGTGATTCCCGTAGCATGCACGTATGGTGAACCGTTATGTAACGAAGTTGGAGCATGATTTATTTATTGATTGTCTTCCTTATGAGTGGCAGTCGGGGACGAGCGATGGTCTTTTCCTACCAATCTATCCCCCTAGGAGCATGCACGTAGTACTTTTTCGATGAATAATAGATTTTTGCAATAAGTATGTGAGTTCTTTATGACTAATGTTGAGTCCATGGATTATACGCACTCTCACCCTTCCACCATTGCTAGCCTCTCTAGTATCGCGCAACTTTCGCCGGTACCTTAAACCCACCATATATCTTTCTCAAAACAGCCACCATACCTACCTATCATGGCATTTCCATAGCCATTCCGAGATATATTGCCATGCAACTTCCATCATCATCATATACATTACTTGAGCATTCATTGTCATATTGCTTTGCATGATCGTAAGATAGCTAGCATGATGTTTTCATGGCTTGTCCGTTTTTTGATGTCATTGCTACGCTAGATCATTGCACATCCCGGTACACCGCCGGAGGCATCCATATAGAGTCATATTTTGTTCTAGACATTGAGTTGTAATATTGAGTTGTAAGTAAATAAAAGTGTGATGATCATCATTATTAGAGCATTGCCCCAGTGAGGAAAGGATGATGGAGAGTATGATTCCCCCATAAGTTGGGATGAGACTCCGGACTTTACAAAAAAATAAAAGAGGCCAAAGAAGCCCAAATTAAAAAAAAGAGGCCAGAGAAGCCCACCAAAAAATAAAAAAATAAAAAAAATGAGAGAAAAAGAGAGAAGGGGCAGTGCTACTATCCTTTTTCCACACTTGTGCTTCAAAGTAGCACCATGTTCTTCATATAGAGAGTCTCTTGAGTTATCACTTTCATATACTAGTGGGAATTTTCATTATAGAACTTGGCTTGTATATTCCGATGATGGGCTTCCTCAAATGCCCAAGGTCTTCATGAGCAAGCAAGTTGGATGCACACCCACTTAGTTTCAGTTAGAGCTTTCATACACTTATAGCTCTAGTGCATCCGTTGCATGGCAATCTCTACTCACTCACATTGATATCTATTGATGTGCATCTCCATAGCCCGTTGATACGCCTAGTTGATGTGAGACTATCTTCTCCTTTTTGTCTTCTCCACAACCACCATTCTATTCCACCTATAGTGCTATGTCCATGGCTCACGCTCATATATTGTGTGAAAGTTGAAAAGGTTTGAGAACGTCAAAAGTATGAAACAATTGCTTGGCTTGTCATCGGGGTTGTGCATGATGTGAATATTTTGTGTGGTGAAGATGGAGCATAGCCAGACTATATGATTTTGTAGGGATAACTTTCTTTGGCCATGTTATTTTGAAAAGACATGATTGCTTTATTAGTAGGCTTGAAGTATTATTGTTTTTATGTTAAATGGTAGACTATTGCTTTGAATCACTCGTGTCTTAATATTCATACCATGATTAGACATATGATCAAGATTATGCTAGGTAGCATTCCACATCAAAAATTATCTTTTTTATCATTTACCTACTCGAGGACAAGTAGGAATTAAGCTTGGGGATGCTCATACGTCTCCGTCGTATCTATAATTTTTTATTGTTCCATGCCAATATTCTACAACTTTCATATACTTTTGGCAACTTTTTATACTATTTTTGGGACTAACATATTGATCCAGTGCCCAGTGCCAGTTCCTGTTTATTGCATGTTTTTTGTTTCGCAGGAAACCCATACCAAACGGAGTCCAAACGGAATAAAAACTGACGGACATTTATTTTGGAATATTTATGAATTTTGGGAAGTGGAATCATCGCGAGACGGTGCCCGAGGGGGGCACGAGGTAGGGGGCGCGCCCCAGGGTGTCAGGCGCGCCCCTGACCCTCATGGCCACCCCGTAAGGCGGTTGGAGCCCTTCTTTCGCCGCAAGAAAGCTAATATCCGGATAGAGATCGTGTTAAAATTTCAGCCCAATCGGAGTTACGGATCTCCGGAAATATAAGAAACGGTGAAAGGGAAGAATCTGAGGACGCAGAAACAGAGAGAGACAGAGAGACAGATCCAATCTCGGAGGGGCTCTCGCCCCTCCCGTGCCATGGAGGCCATGGACCAGAGGGGAAACCCTTCTCCCATCTAGGGAGGAGGTCAAGGAATAAGAAGAAGGAGGGGGCTCTCTCCCCCTCGCTTCTGGTGGCACCGGAGTGCCACCGGGGGCCATCATCATCACCGCGATCTACACCAACACCTCGGCCATCTTCACCAACATCTCCATCACCTTCCCCCCTCTATCTATAGCGGTCCACTCTCCCGCAACCCACTGTACCCTCTACTTGAACATGGTGCTTTATGCTTCATATTATTATCCAATGATGTGTTGCCATCCTATGATGTCTGAGTAGATTTTCGTTGTCCTATCGGTGGTTGATGAATTGCTATGATTGATTTAATTTGCTTGTGTTTATGTTGTTGTACTTTGGTGCCCATCATATGATTGCGTGCGTGGATCACACCATAGGGTTAGTTGTATGTTGGTAGGACTATGTATTGGAGGGCAAGAGTGACAGAAGCTTCAACCTAGCATAGAAATTGATGCATAAGGGATTGAAGGGGGACCAATATATCTTAATGCTATGGTTGGGTTTTACCTTAATGAACATTAGTAGTTGCGGATGCTTGCTAATAGTTCCAATCATAAGTGCATAAAATTCCAAGTTAGGGATGACATGCTAGCAGTGGCCTCTCCCACATAATACTTGCTATCGGTCTAGTAAAGTAGTCAATTGCTTAGGGGCAATTCCGCAACTCCTACCACCACTTTTCCACACTCGCTATATTTACTTTATTGTTTCTTTTATCTAAACAGCCCCTACTTTTCATTTACGTAATCTTTATTATCTTGCAAACCTATCCAACAACACCTACAAAGTACTTCTAGTTTCATACTTGTTCTAGGTAAAGCGAACGTCAAGCGTGCGTAGAGTTGTATCGGTGGTCGATAGAACTTGAGGGAATATTTGTTCTGCCTTTAGCTCCTCGTTGGGTTCGACACTCTTACTTATCGAAAACTGTTGCGATCCCCTATACTTGTGGGTTATCAGCTATCATCAGATTCACATTCGTGAAGAAGATATCCCCAAGACAGCATTCGGGACAAGCTATGGTTCATATGAATACACTGTCATGTCTTTCGGCCTTGTCAACGCTCCTCCAACATTCTCTCGCATGATGAACTTCATCTTCAACCCCTGCACAAATGACTTCGTTTTGGTCTATCTCGATGTTTCCAAGAACAAGGAGGATCATGCCAAGCACTTGAGATTGGTGCTGGACAAACTCAGAGAACATCAGTTCTATGCGAAGTTTTCAAAGTCCGAGTTTTGGCTCGATGAGGTTCTCTACCTTGGGCATATCATTTTCGCCAAGGGCATAGCTGTTAATCCTGAGAAGGTGTCTGCAATTGTGAATTGGGAACCACCTTAGAATGTGAAGCAACTCCGCGGCTTCCTTGGGCTCGCAAGCTATTGTCGAAGGTTCGTTGAGAATTTCTCAAAGATCGCGAAGCCTCTTTCCAACCTCCTCCAGAATCATGTGAAGTATGTCTGGTCGCCTGAGTGTGACATCGCTTTCAACACCCTCAAAGAGAAGTTAGTCACTGCTCCAGTTCTGACTCCTCCTGATGAATCCAAACCGTTCGAGGTTTTCTGTGATGCTTCTCTTCAAGGTCTCGGTGCAGTGCTAATGCAAGAGAAGAAAGTTGTGGCCTATAACTCTCGCCAGCTGAAGCCCAACGAAAAGAACTACCCCACTCATGACCTCGAGTTGGCGACAGTTGTCCATGCTCTTTTAACATGGAGACATCTCTTGTTGGGAAGAAAAGTGGACATCTTCACTGATCATAAGAGTCTCAAGTACATCTTCACTCAGCCCAACCTCAATCTTAGGCAGACTCGTTGGGTCGAGATGATTCAAGAGTATAATCCGAGTATCGAATACACTCCAGGCAAGGCCAATGTCATTGTTGACGCTTTGAGCAGAAAGGCTTACTGCAACAGTTTGATTCTCAAGCCCTACCAACCAGAGCTTTGTGAAGCTTTCCGCAAACTTTATCTCCAAGTTGTTCCTCAAGGATTCCTTGCCAACCTCCAAGTCTCTCCTACTTTGGAAGATCAGATTCGTGAGGCTCAACTTCTTGATGCTATGGTGAAGAGGGTGAAGATTGGGATTGCCAAGAGCCAACCCAAGTACAAGTGCTATCGTCTTGATGACAAGGATACTCTATTCTTCGAGGATCGCATTGTTGTTCCTAAGGGTGACCTTCGTAAAGTCATTATGAACGAGGCTCACAATTCACTCCTCTCTATTCACCCTGGAAGTACAAAGATGTACCATGACCTCAAGAAGTCGTATTGGTGGACTCGAATGAAGCGCGAGATTTCTTAGTTCGTGAATGAATGTGATGTCTGCAGAAGAGTGAAGGCAGAACACCAACGACCAGCTGGTCTCCTCCAACCTCTTGCCATTCCAGAATGGAAGTTTGACCATATTGAGATGGACTTCGTGACTGGATTTCCCAAGTCTAAGCGTGGCAATGATGCTATCTTCATTGTCATCGACAAGCTCACTGAAGTGGCTCATTTTCTTCCTATCAAAGAATCTATCACAGCAGCTCAGTTGGCATAGCTATATACCTCCAGGATTGTCTCCCTGCGTGGCATTCCACAGTTGATATCTTCAGACCGTGGTAGAATCTTCACCTCTAAGTTCTGGGATTCTTTTCAGAAGGCCATGGGCACCAACATTCGCTTCAGCACAGCTTTTCATCCTCAAACTAGTGGCCAAGGCCCCATTCGATATTCTCTATGGCAAGAAGTGTCGTACTCCTCTTAACTGGTCAGAGACTGGTGAACGCCAACTTCTTGGCAATGACTTGATCATAGAGGCTGAAGAAATGTGCAAAGTCATTCGTGAAAATCTCAAAGCCGCGCAATCGCGCCAGAAGAGTTACTATGATAGCAAGCATCGTGACTTGGATTTCGAGATCGGAGACCATGTCTACCTCCGCGTCTCTCCAATGAAAGGTACTCGTCGCTTCGGTATCAAAGGGAAGCTTGCCCCTAGATACGTGGGTCCTTTCAAGATCATTGGCAAAAGAGGCGATCTCGCCTATCAACTTGAGCTTCCATCCAACTTTGCAAATGTGCACGACGTGTTTCATGTGTCTCAGCTTCGCAAGTGTTTCAAGACTCCTGACCGCACCGTCAACTTTGAAGAGATTGATCTCCAAGAAGACCTGTCTTATCATGAGCATCCCGTTGCTATCCTTGAAGAAACTGAGCGCAAGACTCGCAACAAGTCTATCAAATTCCTGAAAGTGAAGTGGTCACATCATTCCGACCGTGAAGCCACCTGGGAATGCGAGGACCACCTCCATTCCGAATATCCGGAGTTTTTCCAGTCCTAGATCTCGGGACGAGATCCTTTCGTAGTGGTGGAGTGTTGTAATGCCCCATATGTAACCTGCCATATTTGTATTCCAACTCTTGCCATTTTTGGCACTAAGTTATGATATTTCCTCGTTGTTGGGTTTTGTCTTCGTTGTGCATTTTGTCTTTGTCATGCATCTCATATCATGTCATCATGTGCATCGCATTTGCATACGTGTTCGTCGCATGCATCCGAGCATTTTCTCCGTTGTCCGTTTTGCATTCCGGCACTCCTATGTCCTCCGGTGTCCCCTTTTGCCACTTTTCGTGTGCGGGTGTTAAACGTTCTTGGATTGGACTGAGACTTTCCAAGCGGCCTTGGTTTACTACCGGTAGACCGCCTGTCAAGTTTCGTGCCATTTGGATTTCGTTTGATACTCCAACGGTTAACGGAGGAACCGTAAAGGCCTCGTGTGTGTTGCAGCCCAACACCTCTCCAAAGTGGCCCAAAACCCACCTAAACCTCCTCTATCATCTCGGTCGTTCGATCATGATCGCGTCGCCAAAAACCGTGCTCAATTTGGAGCCTCCTAGCTCCTTGTATGTATAAATAGACATCTCCCCCGAAAATTCCGGATCCAACCCTAGCTCCCTCTCCCCTCCGCGCGGCCGGACGTGTCTGCCCGCCGCCGGACAGAAATCCCGTCGCCCGCGTCCAATCCACAACCGACATGTGGCGCGCCTCTGTGCCCACTTCGCCGCCGGCCTGCTCGCGGCCCCCGCGGCCCGGAGCCGCCGCCGCCCGCCTGGTCTCCCGCGCCGCCCCGCGCCTGCTTCCTCTTCGTCGCGCCGCCGCCGTCCGCCCTCGCCGGCATTCGTTGTCAACTCCGACGCCGGTCGCCGCCCTGCTTCTCTGCCCTCGCCGGCGTTCGTTGTCATCTCTATACCTAGTTCAATCTCGTTACCGGCAAGTCTCTTTACTCGTTCCGTAATGCATCATCCCGTAACTAACTCATTAGTCACATTGCTTGCAAGGCTTATAGTGATGTGCATTACTGAGAGGGCTCAGAGATACCTCTCCGACAATCGGAGTGACAAATCCTAATCTCGATCTATGCCAACTCAACAAACACCATCAGATACACCTATAGAGCATCTTTATAATCACCCAGTTACGTTGGAACGTTTTATAGCACACTAAGTGTTCCTCCGGTATTCGGGAGTTGCATAATCTCATAGTCATAGGAACATGTATAAGTCATGAAGAAAGCAGCAATAAACTAAACGATCATCGTGCTAAGCTAACGGATGGGTCAAGTCAATCGCATCATTCTCTAATGATGTGATCCCGCTAATCAAATGACAACTCATGTCTATGGCTTGGAAACTTAACCATCTTTGATTAACGAGCTAGTGAAGTACATGCATACTAGTGACACTCTATTTGTCTATGTATTCACACATGTACTAAGTTTCCGGTTAATACAATTCTAGCATGAATAATAAACATTTATCATGATATAAGGAAATATAAATAACAACTTTATTATTGCCTCTAGGGCATATTTCCTTCATGAGGTCTGGTAGTAACTTGATCAGAAGTTTCATGATCATTATCATTAGCTTCCTCACTAATTGGTGTAGGAATCACTGGAACTGATTTCTATGATGAACTACTTTCCAATAAGGGAGCAGGTACAGTTACCTCATCAAGTTATACTTTCCTCCCACTCACTTCTTTCGAGAGAAACTCCTTCTCTAGAAAGGATCCATTCTTAGAAATGAATATTTTTGCCTTCGGATCTGTGATAGAAGGTGTACCCAACCGTTTCCTTTAGGTATCCTATGAAGACACATTTCTCCGATTTGGGGTTGAGATTATCAGGTTGATGCTTTTTCACATAAGCATCGCAGCCCCAAACTTTAAGAAACGACAACTTGGGTTTCTTGCCAAACCATAGTTCATATGGTGTCGTCTCAACGGATTTAGATGGTGCCCTATTTAACGTGAATGCAATCGTATCTAAAGCATAACCCCAAAATGATAGCGGTAAACCAGTAAGAGACATCATAGATCGCACCATATCTAATAAAGTGCGGTTACGACGTTCGGACACACCATTACGCTGTGGTGTTCCGGGTGGCGTGAGTTGCGAAACTATTCCGCATTGTTTCAAATGAAGACCAAACTCGTAACTCAAATATTCTCCTCCACGATCAGATCATAGAAACTTTTTTTCTTGTTACGATGATTTTCCACTTCACTCTGAAATTCTTTGAACTTTTCAAATGTTTCAGACTTATGTTTCATCAAGTAGATATAGCCATATCTGCTCAAATCATCTGTGGAAGTTAGAAAATAATAATACCCGCCGTGAGCGTCACCACTCATCGGACCACATACATCAGTATGTATTATTTCCAACAAGTCTGTTGCTCGCTCCATTGTTCCAGAGAACAGAGTCTTAGTCATCTTGCCCATGAGGCATGGTTCGCAAGCATCAAGTGATTACAAAAGCCCATTAGCATGGAGTTTCTTCATGCGCTTTACACCAATATGACCTAAACGGCAGTGCCACAAATAAGTTGCACTATCATTATTAAATATATCTTTTGGTTTCAATACTATGAATATGTGTATCACTACTATCGAGATTTAGTAAAAATAAACCACTCATCAAGGGTGCATGACCACAAAGGACATTACTCATATAAATAGAACAACCATTATTCTTTGATTTAAATGAATGACCGTCTCGCATCAAACAAGATCCAGATATAATGTTCATGCTTAATGCTGGCACCAAATAACAATTATTCAGGTCTAAAACTAATCCCAGAGGTAGATGTAGAGGTAGTGTGTCGACGGTGATCACATCGAATTTGGAACCATTTCCCACGTGCATCGTCACCTCATCCTTAGCCAATCTTCCCTTAATCCATAGCCCCTATTTCGAGTTGCAAATATGAGCAACAGAACCAGTATCAAATACCCAGGCGCTACTACGAGCGTTAGTAAGGTACACATCAATAACATGTATATCAAATATACCTTTCACTTTGCCATCCTTCTTATCTGCCAAATACTTGGGGCAGTTCCGCTTCCAGTGACCAGTCCCTTTGCAGTAGAAGCACTCAGTCTCAGGCTTAGGTCCAGACTTGGGCTTCTTCACTTTAACAGCAACTTGCTTGTCGTTCTTCTTGAAGTTCCCCTTCTTCCCTTTGCCCTTTTTCTTGAAACTAGTGGTCTTGTTGACCATCAACACTTGATGCTCCTTCTTGATTTCTACCTTCGCAGCCTTAAGCATTGCGAAGAGCTCAAGAATTGTCTTATCCATCCCTTGCATATTATAGTTCATCATGAAGCTTTTGTAGCTTGGTAGCAGTGATTGAAGAACTCTGTCAATGACACTATCATCAGGAAGATTAACTCCCGGTTGAGTCAACTGATTGTGGTACCCAGACATTCTGAGTATATGCTCACTCAGAGAACTATTCTCCTCCATTTTGCGGCTGTAGAACTTACTAGAGACTTCATATCTCTCAATCCAGGCATTTGCTTGAAATATTAACTTCAACTCCTGGCACATCTCATATGCTGTGTGACGTTCAAAACATCGTTGAAGTCCCGGTTCTAAGCCGTAAAGCATGCACACTGAACTATCGAGTAGTCATCAGATTTGCTCTGCTATGCGTTCACAACATCTGGTGTTGCTCCTGCAACGGGTCTTTCAACTTAGCTTTCTCTAGGAACGCATTAAAATTCAAAGGAACAGTAGCACGGGCCATTTATCTACAACAACAACATAGACATGCAAAATACTATCAGGTACTAAGTTCATGATAAATTAAAGTTCAATTAATCATATTACTTAAGAACTCCCACTTAGATAGACATCCCTCTAATCATCTAAGTGATCACGTGATCCATATCAACTAAACCATGTCCGATCATCACGTGAGATGGAGTAGTTTTCAATGGTGAACACCACTATGTTGATCAAATGTACTATTGATTCACGCTCGACCTTTCGGTCTCAGTGTTTCGAGGCCATATCTGCATATGCTAGGCTCGTCAAGTTTAACCCGAGTATGCTGCGTGTGCAAAACTGGCTTGCACCCATTGTATGTGAACGTAGAGCTTATCACACCCGATCATCACGTGGTGTCTCGGCACGACAAACTGTCGCAACGGTGCATACTCAGGGAGAACACTTGTACCTTGAAATTTAGTGAGGGATCATCTTATAATGCTACCGCCATACTAAGCAAAATAAGATGCATAAAAGATAAACATCACATGCAATCAAATAAGTGATATGATATGGCCATCATCATCTTGTTCCTTTGATCTCCATCTCCAAAGCACCGTCGGGATCACCATCGTCACCGGCTTGACACGTTAATCTCCATCGAAGCATTATTGTCTTCTCGCTAACTATTGCTACTACGACTATCCCTATCGCTTAGTGATAAACTAAAGCAATTACATAGCGATTGCATTTCATACAACAAAGCGACAACCATATGGCTCCTGCCAGTTGTCGATAACTGTTACAAAACATGATCATATCATACAACAATTTATATATCATCACATCTTGACCATATCACATCATAGAAAGCCCTGCAAAAACAAGTTAGACGTCCTCTACTTTGTTGTTGCAAGTTTTACGTGGCTACTACGGGCTTCTAGCAAGAACCATTCTTATCTACACATCAAAACCACAACGATTTTTCGTCAAGTGTGCTATTTTAACCTTCAACAAGGACCGGGCGTAGTCACACTCGATTCAACTAAAGTTGGAGAAACAGACACCCACTAGCCACCTGTGTGCGAAGCATGGCGGTAGAACCAGTCTCATGAACGCGGTCATGTAATGTCGGTCTGGCCCACTTCATCCAACAATACCGCCGAATCAAAGTATGACATGCTGGTAAGCAGTATGACTATTATCGCCCACAACTCTTTTTGTTCTACTCGTGCATATAACATCTACGCATAGACCTAGCTCGGATGCCACTGTTGGGGAACGTAGTATTTCAAAAAATTCCCTACGATCACACAGGATCTATCTAGGAGAAGCATAGCAACGAGCGGGGATAGTGTATCCACATACCCTCGTAGACCAAAAGCGGAAGCGTTTAGTAATGCGGTTGATGTAGTCGAACATCTTCGCGGTCCAACCGACCAAGTATCGAACGCACGACACCTCCGCGATCTGCACATGTATCTCGGTGATGTCCCTCAAACTCTAGATCCAGCTGAGGCCGAGGGAGAGTTTCGTCAGCACAACGGTGTGGTGACGGTGAAGATGAAGTTACCGACGTAGGGCTTCGCCTAAGCACTACGACAATATGACCGAGGTGGAAAACTGTGGAGGGGGCACTGCACACGGCTAAAGATCAACTTATGTGTTTATGGGGTGCCCCCCTCCCCCGTATATAAAGGAGGGGGGAGGAGAAGGGTAGGCCACAAGGGGCACGCCCAAGGGGGGGATTACTACTCCTAGTAGGAGTAGGTTTCCCCCTTTCCTAGTCCAAGAAGGAGAAGAAGGGAAAGAGGAGAGAAGAGAAGGAAGGAGGGGGGCGCCCCCCTTCCCCTTGTCCAATTCGGACTGGGCAAGGGGGCGGCGCGCGCCACCTCTGGCCGGCCCTCTCTCTTCTCCACTAAGGCCCATTGTGTCCCATTAATCCCCCGGGGGGTTCCAGTAACCTCCCGGTACTCCAGAAAGTACCCGATATACTTCGGAACCATTCCGGTGTCCGAATATAACCTTCCAATATATCAATCTTTATGTCTCGACCATTTCGAGACTCCTCATCATGTCTGTGATCTCATTCGGGACTCCGAACAACCTTCGGTACATCAAATCACATAAACTTATAATACCAATCATCATCGAAGGTTAAGTGTGCGGACCCTACGGGTTCGAGAACTATGTAGACATGACCGAGACACCTCTCCGGTCAATAACCAATAGCAGAACCTGGATGCTCATATTGGCTCCTACATATTCTACGAAGATCTTTATCGGTCAAACCGCGTAACAACATACGTTGTTCCCTTTGTCATCGGTATGTTACTTGACCGAGATTCGATCGCCGGTATCATCAGACCTATTTCAATCTCGTTACCGGCAAGTCTCTTTACTCGTTCTGTAATGCAACATCCCGCAAATAACTCATTAGTCACATTGCTTGCAAGGCTTATAGTGATGTGCATTACCGAGAGGGCCTAGAGATACCTCTCCGACAATCGGAGTGACAAATCCTAATCTCGATCTATGCCAACTCAACAAACACCATCGGAGACACCTGTAGAGCATCTTTATAATAACCCAGATACATTGTGACATTTGATAGCACACTAAGTGTTCCTCCGGTATTCGGGAGTTGCATAATCTCATAGTCATAGGAACATGTATAAGTCATGAAGAAAGCAATAGCAATAAACTAAACGATCATAGTGCTAAGCTAACGGATGGGTCTTGTCCATCACATCATTCTCTAATGATGTGATCCCGTTCATCAAATGACAACACATGTCTATGGCTAGGAAACTTAACCATCTTTGATTAACGAGCTAGCCTAGTAGAGGCATACTACGGACACTCTGTTTGTCTATGTATTCACACATGTATCAAGTTTTCGGTTAATACAATTCTAGCATGAATAATAAACATTTATCATGATATAAGGAAATATAAATAACAACTTTATTATTGCTTTTAGGGCATATTTCCTTCAAGGGGGGGCGAATCCTACTTGGAGTAGGACTCCCCCCCCCTTGGGTGCGCCACCCCTGGCCAGACTCCTCCTCCCTCCCTCCTTTATATACGTGGGGAGGGGCACCATAGGACACACAAGTTGATCTTTTAGCCGTGTGTGGTGCCCCCCTCCACAGTTTCACACCTCGGTCATATCGTCGTAGTGCTTAGGTGAAGCCCTGCGTTGGTAACTTCATCATCACCGTCACCACGCCGTCGTGCTGGCAGAACTCTCCCTTGGCCTCAGCTTGATCTAGAGTTCGAGGGACGTCACCGAGCTAAACATGTGCAGATCGCGGAGGTGCCGTCTGTTCGGTACTTGGATTGGTTGGATCACGAAGACGTTCGACTACATCAACCGCATTACTAAGCACTTCCGCTTTTAGTCTATGAGGGTACGTGGACACACTCTCCCCTCTCATTGATATGCATCTCCTAGATATATCTTGCGTGATCGTAGGGAAATTTTGAAATACTGTGTTCCCCAACACAATTTGCATATCAAACTTTCAAAATCGGGTCATCCCTCAATCTGACGAAAGTGGTATCGATGTTGACTCACGGTGGTTTTTTACCGGTCAAAAGTACAGCCTCCGTCTTGGTTTTTCTTTTTAGAAAAGGAGGATGACCCCGGCCTCTGCATCTGGGAGATGGATGTGGACATTTTATTGATTATTCTCGAGAACCATACAAAGTAGAACAACAATATGCCTGAATCCGCCATCTTGGCAACATCTGCCGCTACTCCTATCCAAATGATGAAGGGGTGCAAGCTGGGCCACATACCCAGACCTCCCACCTAAGCCTAACATCTAAAGCCAGAGGCCCCGACCGAGCCATCTGCCGGGTCCGGGGCTCAAACCGGTCCGACGCACTCACATGTGTCGTCGCCGCCATCTTCCACTGGTCCATCTTCAAAGGAGACTGAGGTGACAACCTTGGCAGGTCCTTCACCATCGATGCCACCACGACACCAAACAACAACCTCCACCTACGCGAGCCTTGGCAGGTCCTCTGCCATTGATGCCACCACGACGCCAGATGACGACCTCCACCTACGCGAGTCCATCTCCAAGCAATGGACATAAATCCATGCTAGGATAGGGTCGCACCGCCGCCGTCGCCCACCACCCACAAGCACCACCCAACCCCAAGGTTCCCAAAGCGGCGCCTTCAAGAAGGGAACGGCGCCGTGAGCGCCACCGCCGCCCAACAAAGTTAGGGCTTTCACCCGGGAGACCTAGGGGAATGGTACGTGAGGAGATTAGTCCATATCGACGCCTCCAAGGAGGGAAACGGCGCTCTCAAGCGTCACCGTCGGTGCGGCCGGTCATGGCCGGCCAGGGATTTTGCCCGAACTAGATCCCCACCACCACCCGTGCCTCCTGTACAGAACCGGTGACCAAGAGGAAGCGCGGCCCGACCAGGCTGGTCCACACGCCAAACACGAAAGGAGGGGAGGTGCTAGATCGCGCGCACTGACCGCTGCAGAAGCCGCCGCCAGCTGCCAATGACCACCGGATCCCGCTGCCCCCGCGGCCGGGACGCCAGATCCACCGCCTGCACGGCTGCTAGCCGGTCGTGCCTTGCCAATGGAGCCGCCGCTCCAGATCTGGGGTTCCCCACGCAAAGGCAGGGCAACCGAGGCCCCGCCTCCGCCACCCTTTGTGCCCCGGGCTTGCCCGGCGGCTGCCTCAGGCGGCAGTGAGGAAGGGAAGAGGGGGGTTGAGGAGGAGGGGCGGCTAGGGTTGGGAGGAGGGGCGGCTGAGGGGGGGCTAAGAATATTTTTGTCCTCTTAAAATTGGGGGACAATTTCACTTCCCCGGCCTCTGCACCAACTAGGGATGCATACAGCCATTTTAGTATGAGTACCAAAATAAACATGGTCCTCCGAATTTTTTGAATGAGTATCAAGATATTTTTTGATGAATGGTTCCACCACACACCAAATTTGATCCTTAATAAATGGGGAAAACCCCTGTGCATCACTTGTCAATTCTAGGAATTGAACTCGGGTCGTTGGGCTGCACAACTGCATGCCCAACCACTGAGCCAAGGCTCTCTTTGCTAGTCCCCATCATATTTTGACCATGATTTTAACTAACAAAACATAAGTCATACCAAAAATAATATCATTGTAAACTATACTCACATACGAATCCAATCATATAATTTTGTGACATGCATTAATATTTTTCAAGTCGAATATGTTGTCAAACCATGTCGCTGGACACAGCCCGCCCATCCAACGCCACCACTCACCAAGCTCCCTGTCATCCCTTTCTTGCTCTGTCGCAGGGCGGTGGTTTCGATGTCACCTTCTATCACTACTTCTGCCATGGCAGCCGCCATCCAAGCTATCATCATCTTGCTCACCTGTCACCTCGCTCACATGCACCGCCTACCCGCTGCCTACGAGGCTACGACAATGCCATCATGGCCATGAGTCTGTGTTGTAGGTCTGCATGGCGAGCTTCATGTGTAGCTCCGACGGGAACATGACGGTCAACACCGGCCTCCAGACTAAGAGAATCTCTAGTCGCGCGCCCAACAGGCCCCCCAGGCAACTTTTTCCGCGCTAGCGCTAAAAAAACATCCCAGACGCGCCCCCAAGACGGCGAAATCCGCCGGCTCGGCCCATTTTTGGGCCCGGCGATCGCAGGCCGAACTCGGCGCACTAGGGGCGCTCAGGGGCTCTGACGCAAGGGGAAAGCACGCCTGGCCCACACCTCAGGCGAAAAGTCAAGCCT
>NC_041392.1:124523370-124526826 GCF_002162155.2 Triticum dicoccoides | reverse complement strand
GCGAGCTCGTCCCCCACCCGTTCATGGCCCGGCTATCCCAGCGCCACACACCGCCCACCACCGCTAGATAGGCCATTCCCCGCCAGAAAAAGAGTAGAGTTTTCACCGAGACAGCCTCTCAACCATCATCTCGGCCATTTTTCCGGCGTTCCGGCCGCGCAGGGGCATTGTACCGGTTGGTGCGTGCCTACAAGGTGTTCGGAGATTTGCCTGCCTCGGCAATGGACTCGGACGAGGAGGAGGCACTCGCCGCGCTGCTGGAGGAGGAAGCCGATGCCAACGTTCAGGAAGAGGAACATCTCATGGTCCTCGCCGCCCTCGCCGGCCTGCTGGCGAGAAATGAAAAGCCGCGGCGAGGTGGCTCACGCCGGGGAAGATGAAAGCAAAGAACCGGCATCGTCTTGAAGGCTACTGCATGCTCTACTCTGACTACTTTGCCGACGATCCACTGCACGGCGACAAAGTATTTCGGCGCCGTTATCGGATGAGCTGAAAACTTTTCCTCGGGATTGTGAATTCCATCCGGGAGTTCGACAGCTACTTCAAGTGCAAGAAGGATTGCACCGGCAAACTTGGATTCACCTCAATCCAGAAGTGCACGACAGCGATGAGGATGCTTGCATACGGAGCTCCCGGTGATTCACTCGACAACTATGGGCACATGGCCGAGTCCACGACCATTGAGTGTTTCTACAAGTTCTGCAGGGCAGTGGTGGCAGTGTTTGGACCGCAATACTTGCGAACACCCAATGCGGAAGACATTGCTCGGATCCTAGCACAAAATGTAGCAAGAGGATTTCCTGGGATGCTTGGAAGCATCGAATGCATGCATTGGAAATGGAAGAACTGCCCATTTGCTTGGCAGGGGGTGTACAAAGGTGGTTGTGGTGTGGTACTTGAGGCGGTGGCCACACACGACCTCTGGTTTTGGCACTCCTACTTTGGTATGCCAGGAACCCACAATGGCATCAACGTGCTGCAGTGCTCCCCTGTCTTTACCAAGCTTGTTGAAGGTCATTCTCCTTCGGTGAACTTCGAGGTCAATGGGCGGCACTGCAACAAGGGGTACTACCTAGCTGATGGCATCTATCCGAGATGGTCTACATTTGTGAAGACTATCTGAAACGTTGTTCCAAGAGTCAAGAAGTCCCACTTTGCCAAGGTGCAGGAGGCTTGGAGGAAGGATGTCGAGCGGGCATTTGGTGTGCTCCAATCTCGATTTGCTGTTGTCCGGTACCCCACTCAGACCTGGTCGAAAGATCAAATGTGGGAGATCATGACTAGTTGTGTCATCTTGCACCACATGATCATCGAGAGCAAGCAGGAAGAGACAGTGTTTGACAGTGAACCATACTACATGCAGGGTCCTCTAGCCGAAGTTGATCACCAGCTACAGGCAACCTGGACTGCCTACCTCAATATGTGTCAGGAGATCCGAGACCCACAGGTGCATCATCAAGTGCAGCAGGATCTGGTGGAGCACCTATGGAGGATCAAGGGTGACACCTAGCTCGACGTGTAATGAAATATGAGTTTTTATTTGTTGAACTACATAATTTGTATTGAACTATTTGTTGTTGCACTATTTTGTTGAACTATTTGATTTTCTGTGATGAACGATGTGATAAAAAAAATTATTTATGTGGAGAATTCAACGTCGAACCACGCCGAATATGGGCCGATTCTCGCCGATATCGGGCCATTTTTCGCCGAAAGTGGGCCGAAAAGCGGCCAGGAATGGGCCGATATCTGCGCCTGGGGGCGACCGGGGGGCGACGGCTGGATGCCCAACCGCCCCCAGAGCCGATTCTACCGCCGGCTTGCCCCCAGGCGGCAATTTTTATGCCTCCTGAGGGAGTCAAAGGCTGGAGATGCTCTAAGGGTGCTGACCTGAGGACACGCTCGGTGGAGGATCCCTTAGGTGCAGCGAATCTCGCGTGGGACGAGGGCTGATGGTGCCACACTGCATCGGCATGATCTTGCCGAACGCCCTCGTCCTCGCAGACGCCTACGGCTCCTTCCTCGCTGGCTGCTCGCGCTCTTCCTTCACTCCGCCGATCTCTGCATCGTACTGCGATGTAATGCGTCCCGCGATGCACCTACCGCACCACTTTGAGTTGGAGGAGGGACCAAACTTGTATGATTTCAAGAATTAAGGGTGCAACTTGTGTGATTTCAAAGTCGAGGAATTAAATCTAAACTTTCCAAAAAGTTAAGAGACGAAAAATATAAATTTTTCTAAGTAAAATAAAATTTTAGGCAAGGACTTTAGAACAAAAAATATCATTCAAAACGAACCCAAATGGAGCGGTGCCTCACCTTGTGTGCAATGTAGGGCACTACACGAGCAAGGGATGGCGCCCACCGGGTTTCGTTATGGGTGGAGCCACCTCATATCCTTACATGTCCTTCTTGAGTTTACCCATCACCCATATCATACCCATGAAATGATATAATTCCCATACACGTCACCCGGCAGGGTAAATAGGTACCCACGGAAAAATATCCACAATTGCAAAGCATCAGTTTGAGTAGCACATAATCATAAATAACAATATATAATCATAATTTATACACAACAACATATCATAACACGGGCCCATACTTATAAACAAGAGCACATCATAAACAACAACACATTCTACTAAACATCACTTTCTCATAAACAACAACATATCAAATCAATGATATACAATACATAGCCATACATGTTAAGTACACAAACTCACGACAAAGTGTAGAGGTTATTTGATCGTACTTGTAAGATATTATATGAGTACATGGATATACGGGTATGGGTTATACGACCTCGTACTCATACCCGCTCTAACCGATGGGTTTGAGATCTCCCTATTTATATACCCATGGGTAATTTTTTATTGTATATCTTATCCTAATAGAGTTTTTATCCGCCCGGTACGTGGGTAATAGGTACCCATTGCGGTCCGTAAGTGTCGTAAGATGTGGGCGAGCACGCACAACGGCACGCTCACCGACAAGATGTTGGTTGTGGTTAATACCCTCCATGTGTGCCAGCGGGCAGTGGCCAATGGAGGCACCAGCTACCTCTCTGCCTTCCCTGCCGAGTTCTTCGACCGCTTCAAGGCCATCCAGCACATCTGGGCTTCCTACTACACCATCCACAAGGTACTCCATCCAGCCCGTCTCTCTTCCAAACCATAGTGGGTGAACTCTGAGACTGAAGACCGAACCTTTCTATGTGTTTCTTCCTCACACGCGGGAGGTAGATCCAGGGCCTTCTGGATCAGTACAAGTTCATGAGCAACGGGAAGGCCCTGGCAGTGGTGGTCGTCATGGTCGACTACTTCCGCGATAACGTGAGGAATGTGATACATCGGCACGACATCGAGCGGCACTCGACACCCCTCAGTGAGGAGACCGGGGGCATGAACGACATGCTCTACCAGCTCTACGCCATTAGGGTTCTTCAGGCAA
>NC_041392.1:124517911-124523125 GCF_002162155.2 Triticum dicoccoides | reverse complement strand
CCCCTCCAACGAGTTGCAGCGGGGACTATTACAGAGATTAGGCTTAATTATTCAGCCATTAGCATTTAGCAAGTACTGTAAATGGGCTAAACTCCAAGTGTCAAGCCCAAAACGAAGGCAAGGGACCAAGGCCACACGTACGTACGCATATCATATGATCAACGCACCCGCACCCGGGAATAGGTTTCACACAGAGCTCGTGAGTGAGCGGTAACCTTGGCCGGCCCGTTAATGTGTTCCACCGTTTTCGGTTTTGGGAAACTTCTAGAGTTTTCCAGCCAGTTTTTTCTGGTTTTAGAAACCTTCTAGCAGGTTCCCCGAACCGGTTTTCTGGGTGTTTTTTCTTCTTTCTTTTTTCTTTTCTTTTCCTTTTCTATTTCTTTTTTCTTTTCGTTTCTTTTTTATATTTCAATTTAATTTCTTTTCTTAATTTCATGTTTTAGAAATTTTCTGGAAACAACAAACTGTGTGCTTTTAATTTTAAAAAAAATATGGTCGCGTTTTAAAAAATTGTTGATATTAAAAAATGTTCGGGAATTTCAAAAAATGTTTCCATTTTTCAATAAATTGTTCAGAATGTTTTTGTTCATTTTTACAGAATTGTAAATAATGACCGGGATTTGACAAAATGTTCCTGTTTTCAAAAATTGTTCACAAATTTCAAAAATTGTTCTCGTTTTCTAATTTCTGTTCATGTATTAAAAACTGTTCGAGTTTAGATTTCTTTGGGATTTTCAGAAAATTCTCCATTTCGAAATTTGTTCTAAAAATTCAAAATACGTTCATGATTTTAAAATTGTTCCCATTTTGAACTTTTGTTCAAAAATTCGGAAAATGATCATGTTTATGAAATAAGTTCAAAATGTGTTCGACGTTTCAGAACATTGTTCGGGTTTGTCAAAAATGTTTCATAGTTTTAGAAATAAATCGAATTTTGAAATATTGTTCAGGATTCTTTCAAATAGTTTTAAGTCTGCTGCCGCTATTTAGTTTTAAATACTCGCGATGCATTTTTGTCATGAGTCCTCTTTAGTTGTAGTGGCTAGCAGCGAGCGCACTTGAGAAGGTACTCCGGGGTCCTAGGATCAGCAAACTGCGAGCTACCATTTTTGCGATTTTTTACTATCGTATTCGCGGGGCATCGTGATTGGTCAGCCCAGTCAGGGTGCACCCTGTGCGATAGGCCACCTCTTTGCCGCAAAATGCGGCACATAGGGGCTCCCCCGCACCCGCACCCATCGGCTGGATATCACGTTCTCACGAATCGAGTCTAAAAAATGTACTCACTAGTCAATCATGCAGGGTTTTTTAATGAAAGGGATCTTTCCCCCGATTTCATTAACGAAACCATAGATCTTTGTTATTACAGCCACAACGCACCCACCACCTCTTGGGTAAAAACGCAAAACACTATCTTTCCAACCTACCCTCACACCAAGAAGTAGGCTAGGAAGATGGAAACATGGCTGCAGCAAGTTTTACAGATTATTTAGTTCTTTTCCGACAAACACCTCTCTGAACTTTCCTCTCATCTCTCCCCCTACTATCAGTCAAATTTCAGTTCCGAACATCTTTTTCTCAGGCACCATCATTCTGTCTTCAGTCATCTCCCAATCCTTGGAATCCAGGATGCCCAACCTCCTCGCGCTTGGAAAATCTCACCGGCGACACGTTCCAGCAGTCTTGCGCCCTGTTGTAGCTCCACCTTTATGTCCTACCTCACCTGCAAGATACTCCAATCATTAATCCAATGTGCCATTTTAAACATTGCCACACTAGAATCAGCAGGCCAGATATGTTGAAAATAGGCTAAATTCCTAGTCTTTCATATGCTCCATATTAAGGCTGCGACCCCTACAAAGATCATTTTCTTCTTTTTAGATCCAAATTTCCCCAGCCAGTTGTTCAAGCATGCATCCATGTCTTAAAAGTCACATTGAACCCCTGTAATGTGACTTACCACACTCCACATATATCTGGCCAGGGGACACTAGAAAAAAATGATTTATAGACTCATTATTTCCATGGAATAGGCACCATTTCTCACAATCACCCCCTCTGTGAAGTAAAATGTCTCTGGTTAGAATACTTTTTTAGTAACTAACCAGATGAAAGTTTTTATTCTATAAGGTATCTTGACTTTCCATAAGAATCTATTCGGACATTTTTCTCCAATCTGTAACACAGAGTAAAAATATTTGACACTATATTCTCCTGATACCTCTGGTATCCAGGAGAGTTTATCTTCATTCTCATTTAACGTACCCCCCCCCCACCCACACACACACACACACAAAGTTTCGGTAGTTCCTGCCATTGAACTGCCCTATCTCCTACTAAAGCTCTACGGAATTTTAGTATAGCAAGATTAGAAGACAAGACATCAGAAACGGTAATATGTTGATCAAGAGAGACATTGTATAGATCAGGGAAAGCAACTGATAAACTTCTAGTTCCAATCCAATTATCCTCCCAAAATCTAGTTTTCTCCCCCATTTCCCACTTTAAATTTACAACAAGTCAAAAATAAGTCTTTACATTTCACACCCCCTGCCAAAAATGTGAGTCACCCTGCTTTTTCTGGACCTGTCCAAAAGTGGATTTCCCAATGTATTTATCCCACGGAATTTTTTGCCACAGACCTTTTTCATTGAAAAGTTTCCACAACCATTTGGATATTAAGGCAATGTTCATAATTTCCAAATCTAAAACCCCTAGGCCTCCCAGGTTTTTAGGTCTGCAAACTTTTTCCCACGCCACCAAATGATATTTATGCTTATTTTCCTCCCCACTCCACAAAAAATTGGCCCTGGGTCTATCCATTTTCGTTTTCACTCCTTTTGGAATCTCATAAAAGGAGAGCATGAAAAGGATCAAGCTGGTCGGGGAAGGGTTTATTAGAGTGGTTCTACCCGCAATATTTAGAAGCCTACCCAACCAGCTTCCCATTCTCTTATCCATTTTGTTAATAGATGGAATCCAGTCACTCCAATTCAGCCTTTTCTCATCTATAGGTATTCCCATATATTTAAAAGGAAGAGCCCCTTTTTTACATGTCAGAATTTCTTCAAGCATTTTAGCCCTGTTATCTTCCATCCCAATGCAAATTACCTCACTTTTATGGAAATTAATTTTCAAACCAGACATAATTTCGAATAGATTTAGAATTCTTTTCACGTTTTTGGCTTGATTTAAATCATCTTGGAATAAAGGATAGTGTCATCCGCATATTGCAAAATAGACACATCATTTTCCTTGTGATTTTTAGCCAGCCCACTAATCACTTTTTTATCTACCGCTCTGACAAACAATATTGCTAACATATCGACTGCTAGATCGAAGAGCAAAGGAGACATAGAGTCCCCTTGCCTCAGTCCCTGATGGGTTTTGAAAAAGGAACCAATCTCTCCATTCACCTTAATAGCCACTTTCCCCCAGTAACTATTTTCATCAACCAATTGATCATCTTGTCAGGAAATCTCTTCATCTCAAGAATGTGAAAAAGAAACTGCCATTTAACTTTGCCAAATGCCTTTTCAAAATCAATCTTAAAGAGCACTCCTGATTTCTTAGTTTTGTGCATAGAATTCAAGGTTTCATGTAACACCGGCAACCCCTCTAATATATATCTCCCTTTGATAAAAGCAGTTTGAGAAGCCCTAATCACTCCAGAAATTACTATTATAAGTCTGTTGACCAAAAAAATTAAAAAAAATAAAAATCACATTCAACAAACAGATTGGTCTATATTTCTGAATTCTATCAGCATCACTTCCTTTGGGTATAAGGGAAATTTCCCCATAATTTAGCCTATCCAGGTCTAAATTATGATCATAAAACTCCTCTAGTAATGCAAACATATCATCTTTGACCAAATCCCAGTAATGTTGGTAAAATTCTATATTAAAACCATCCGAGCCAGCAGCCTTGTTTTCTTCCATTTCAAAAACTGCCTTCTGTAATTCCTTCATAGTGAATTTTTTAGTGAGAAAGTTTTGCTCCTCCTCAGTGAGTGTTTCCACCCCACTAGAGTCCATCCCCAAAGTTTTGATCTTAGGTTCACTAAAGAGATTCTTATATAAATTAGTAATATAATTTTTCAGATTATCCTGTTCCTCAATCACACCTTCATCTTGATCTAGTTTAACAATCTTGTTTTTCCTAAGTCACCCATTCGCTTTAACATGGTAGTATCTAGTATTTGAGTCACCTTCAAGCAATTCAGTATCATGAGATCTTTGCATCCATTTAATTTATTCCTCCTTCAAAATTATTTTCAAATCATCTTGTCAAGCTTTTTTATATTCCTTATCATTATTTCTCACAATCCCATTTTCCCCCTGTTTATCTAATCTGTCTATCTCTTCAATCAACATCTTTTTCTGCCTTTTTAAATTTGCTTCAAAATTCAAATTCCACCCTTTCAGAACTTTCCTCATTTCTTTCATCTTGTTGTGTATTTTGTCAAGGGTAGAGTTGCCAGCGTAATCATGTGGTCGAGGCGACTTCGGACTTCGTGACTATTTCTTCCGAGACATGGTTAAGGCTCCATTGTCGCCGGCTGTCGGCCGCTGTGCCGTCATCCCTTGGTGATTAGCAAAGCTACCGGCCTACCGGCTGCCGCTTGCCGCGCATCAGTCGAGTACCGGAGTACGAGTCTACGGAGTATGGACTACGACCAGCCCAGCCAGGCGGCAACGCCACACACCCACGCTCAATTTCTAACTTGATTCCCTGAATCAGAAACGAAGGTATTATTGTCTACAAATTGATACTATTGTAGCTGTCACTTGTCATTCAGTTTGATTACACAGATCACTTGTTAGTAGTTAGTATATTTTTTCACTTGTCAGATTAATTACATATTACATATTTTCTTTGTACTCATATTAGAATTGCGTAGGTCATGAAGAGAAAGACATCATAGATAAGTAGTTTTTTCAAGCCAATTGCTCGAAACTCTAACTCTATAATTAAAAATGCAAATCCAACTAGGGAGGTAGATGTCATAGAGCAACCTAGTGGACATAATGTTCCCCAATCCCAGTCCGGTTGATATGAAAACCCTCGAGCAAAATATTGAGGCCTCTGTAGAAGTTCTACAACAACATAGAATCAGAAGCACACCATATGAGCGAGACTCAAAAGCACCAACAAATTTCAATCCGTTCTGTCTCATTTGTTATGTCTTCTGTGTACTTCAATGTGGTCTTC
>NC_041392.1:124509071-124516143 GCF_002162155.2 Triticum dicoccoides | reverse complement strand
GCCCTGAACCAAAACCTAGAGGGGGGGGGGGGTACCTAGAACTATGATTAATTGTGGGGTGGGTCCTCACTCCTGCCAACGGGAGAGGGAGGGAGACCGCGGCAAGGAGGAGACGTGGTGTAGCAGCTAGGGTTGGAGAACGCTTCGTTTCTCAAGACAGTATGGATATATGTAATTTTTCCCAAAGAAAACAGAGACAAAGGTCAGTCCCAATGTTTTTCTCTCCCTCAATATAACCAGAGAAACGAATACAACAAAAGCACTAGTGGGTCCCAGCACAGTGTCCATAGAGGAACAGCACAGCATGAGAAGCAAACATTCTCAACTATGGAGAGAACAAAACATAGGTGTGGTAATTCTTTAGACACGGGAACAGGTTTTCGCTGGCCAATACAACTTTTTACTTCAGTAGTGGAACTATCGGGAGGTATATAAATCGCACATATATACATCAGATAGTTGTTCAACTTGTAAGATTACAATAGCTACAAATCCCACGTAAACACAGGTAGCTTATGAAATTCGAAGCAGTTGTATGCCAAAAAAGAAACTAATCTGATCATGTGGATAGATCACCGAATTTTAGTGACAACAAGACATCAACAGCTCCGCAATAAGGCGGTTCGCTCAACATCTTTCGCCAGAAGCATTTGATCAATTTTGTCAGTGAGTTGGCTCTAGGTCTAACCTCAGAATAACACTAGCTGTGTATTGGGTCCTTCAACCTCTGGGTATCCTTTAAACAATGGTAAGAAGCACATCAATTTAGTATGTACATCAGGATCCTCTCCATGCATTTGCATCATCGGAAGCACTACAGGCTTGTGTTTGTGAAGGGATACCGCCAAGGTCGCCATCCAAACTCATCTGTTGCACTTCAACAGATGATAATATTTTGATGCTCTTCACACAGCTCACAAACTCCCTGTTGACAAAGTTTTCCGAATCATGAGGGATTGAGGTGGGGCGGTTTAAGAAAGAGTTACGGATAATACTTGATAGATGATAGTGGAAGGGAAGAACTTACTCCCATGGGTCATCTCCAACAAGGAGGATGTCGTTTTCATGATCAACATAGACTAGCTTCCAGTCCATTCTGTACGGATCTTCGAGCTGACCTTGAATACCAAACATGCATGCAAGATCATGCCGAAGTTCATCATAATTTGTATACCGTGTGATGTCGATTGATCTCCCCACAGATCCACGCTTTTGAACCTTCAAATTAAGATAGTTTGGCACATAACAAAAATTAATGCTACTCGTATAGGGAATTAAGAATAACTTGGGTGTGAATAATGATCTCAGGATGCTTCGATTGTTAGGTTAGGACTTTTACACATGCGACACTGGAACAGGAGTTAATGATGCTCCAGGACATAAGGATAATGTTTAGTCCTAGCAAAACAGGATAATCATGATCAAAATAGACATGGATATGGAGAAAATTTTACAAACACAACCTCCATGGAATGCTTCAAATTCAGATTATTAGTTTCTACCAATTGACCATTGGGTATTTAGGCTACATAATAGCCTCCCTGACCCTATTTAAATAGATTTCAATACCTTGCAGAGCTAAAGGATTTGCAAAGGAGTTGAAAAACAGCATGTTTTATGAATTTGCAGGGCTATATCCAAACCAACTAATACTAACAAAGAAAAATTTCAAGTATTTCTAAGCATCCCCAATCCAGAATCAAGTACGCATATTCAAGTTAAGAGGCATGTAGGATCAGTTGTGGCGTGTGCAGTGTGCATTAAATATACTACTTCACAGGGTACTTCACAATTTTGAGAGTGCACGTGTAGGTATCCCGTGATAAACACTCTTATAAGTAAACAGTACCAACCTTAGTGAAAGTTCTCATCCGCTGTGTTTGATTATTCCACAACCCTTGGCTTGGCATTCCACCATCATTAACAGCAATATCACCTGAACATCCAGGCTTGAAGGATATGTCAGGCACACCAAATGACTGGGAACTGAATGCGGCAGAGGATAGCTCATTATCAACCTCCCTGTGATCCCTTTGCCCAGAAGGAAGATTGCAAATATCCTTTCCGGAACCCATCCCTCTTGACAACAGGGCATCCGGCATCAGTGAATCCACATTTTCCGCAATAAGAAAGTTATCCCTTGGGTCGACTTGAGCATTGCTGTCCAAACAAACTGGGGGAAAGGAAAAGCCTTCTCGTGGGCTCTCATCTAAACAAAAGGACGTGGCAGATGACGCATCCAGTTGATCTGAAACTGGGTATCGATTGGGTACTGGAATCGTTTCTTTGCTACTCTGCAGATCATTCTTGTTTCGGTTATCTGGCTTGCTTTGAATTTCCTGAAGTAAGTTATCAATATGTGGCGATGTTGTCATGTCAGTTAAGTTTCTGCTCCCTTGGTGTGTTCTGCTCAATGAATTCATTGGAGAAAGACGATTGGCAGATGGAGCAGTTGAGCTTGACGGATCCTCGCTCTCGGCAAGTGCCGAGTGAGACCTTGCAAGCTGCTGGGGCGTCAGAGATCCTGTGATGTTGTTTGAAGGTGTTTGATGTGATTGTTTGAACTGGACCATAGCATCAGAGCCGCTCAGCTGGTGTTGCAAAATCTGTTGCTGGAGATATTCCTGATTTTTCTGAGATAACTGTTGCATCAACTGGGACTGATGCTGCGGGTTCAGTTGAGATAACATATTTTGCTGCTGAATCTTTTGAAGCAGCTGCAGCTGCATTTCTGGTTGTGACAGTTGTTGTAACTGCTGTTGCTGACTCTGTAAAAGGGCCTGCTGATACTCTGCTGCTTGCTGGACCTGTGGTGCCTGGCCCAGAGCTGGCTGCTGCAAAGAAGATGCAGTTGGTAAACCTGGAAATCCTGGGCGCTGGGTAGGCGACTTTGGTAAACCCAACTGTTGTAGCTGGGAGGAAGACGGCTGGAAAATCTGGCTCAACATTTGTGCTTGCGAAACAGCCTGTCCACCTTGGGGCTGTTGTTCTCTCAGCTTATGCTGCTCCATTGACGGCATACTTGCAGCGGTCTTCAACTGCTGCTGTGGCTGTGACTGCTGCCTCTGGAGATGTTCTTGCTGCTGCTGTGGCAGTGACTGCTGACGCTGGAGATGTTCTTGCTGCTGCTGGAGATGAATGGCATTCTGCTGCAGCAATTGGGCTTGCTGTTGCTGAACCGCAGAACTTTGCTGTGATTGCTGGACCTGCTGCTGTTGTTGTAGTTGGTGGGACTGCTGTTGATGTTGAGCCATTGCGGCGTGGTCCATTTTTGAGCCAACCTGTGAGTTAGGTAAACTAATATTTTGGCTTTGCATATTGAATCTTCTCATCAGGTCGTCATTGCCAGTGCCCATCCCATCCTGCATAGCCATTGCACTGGAGTTCAAGTACGGCGCCTGCACAGCTGGGGCACCAGCTGGTAGCATCTGAGGATTCTGCTGCATAGCCATCCATTGAACTAAGCTCAGGCCTGGAAATAATTGACTTTGGACATCTTTTAGGGCAAAGTCATCACCAAGCCATGGCATGGCTCTTTTGAAAGCACTATCAACCTCGCCTTCATCATCTGCAAAATATATTAAGTTTGCAAGTTATATATCTTCAGAAAAGTGCTTAAACTGATCAAGAAGTTAACTTCAGCATATGTATTAAAAGCAAGAACTTCACATAATGACCATACAAGCAAGAGGAACCATATGATTGAAATATAAGTCAGTATGTTGATTCAACTTATATTTATAATTCAACGAATACTCCACACTTCTTGCTGTTAATTCATGAGTAGAGTTTATTATACACATGCAAGAAGTATCATATTCAGGAAAAGACCTTCCCATATTTATAGAACTTAAGTTTGCGATGTCCTAAATACCAGTTTATGAATGCAACAAAAATAGAATGATAACAGGATTAAAAGGCTGAAACGCCCAAAGGTTGAGATTACGAAAAACAAAAATGTACTGTTCCTAAACCATACTACCATACATAGAACTCAATAAGCAGAAGTATCTGCACCTGGCATTCCTGGCTGCTTAGGAAGTTTTGGCCTGAAAAATGGTGGTGGACAAATATAAAAAGGTGTGGCAACTGGTTCGATCTCCCATATCGAAACACGAGTGCGCCTCTCAGATGCAGTTGATTCATCCCAGCCAACCTATCTTGGAAAAAGGAGATCAAGTCAGGAGAAGCGCAAATATCATTTACGTTTGTTTGTATCAGATTATTGGTATCTATAATATTTGCTCAGTGTCAGGGTTGACTTGTGTAAATGTAAGCTGACTATTTGATGGAGATGTTTTCTTACTAAACACAGCTGGGTGATATGGGATATGAAAACGCTGCAGAACTGAAAATGAGACCAGCGGCACACCTGAAGGTTACGCCAATGAGAATTCTTCCACCGCACCGGATCCAAGTCACCAATACCCGTGATCGTGCCCATGTACCTTCGGACCCCCGAATCCTCAGTCTCAAACAGCATCCTGAACCGCATCCCGAGAGAAACTTGTGTATACAGAGCCTTGTTATATTTTGCTAAAGGGATGACAAATTCTGATGGGCTCGCCCTATCCAAAACAAATGTTATGAGTTTATTGTGCTGGATAGCAACAGTGTCTGCATGCGGGATATTAAGTAACAACTACACTACCTTGGATTGTAGAAAATAGTAAAAGGACTACTGTTTGCGGCGGCGTGGGCTGCTGCTGCTAGAATCCCAATGTGCATGCTGTCGCTCGATAAAACTGATGATGATAAAGCTGGCTGAGGTCTTGTAGCACGCCGTATGCCTAAGAGAAGCTGAGATTTCTCATCCCTGAAAAAGAAGCTTATTCCTTGTAAATAGTTTAAGAGCTCTGCCATTTAAACTCGGAATTTGATGACACTACCTTATAAACAGAACTGAATCACCAGCTAAAAGCCTTTTTGTACTGACAAAGACACTCCAACCAGTTGTCAAAAGGTGTCTCTTTGGTTGACCTGCATGTGCATGTGCAGAAAAGTAGAGGGATAAGTACACGATGTTGTTGATTGACCAACCAACATGTCCCAGTGCAAAGACTGCCTTAAAGTTCCAAGAAAAAGAACGCTAATAGGACATATCTGGCAAAAATGCAAACTGGTGACTAAGTCCATGAAAATCAACAGGAAAGTTTTCGAAATGAAATTGTGCCCACTAACTGTAGCACTAGAAAGCTACAATTTGTAAGTTCGGTTAAAATGTGAAATTTCAAAAAGATCGGGTTTGCACGGGATACTGTACCCACTAACTGTAAAAATATGGCTAAACATAGGTAGTTGCTCCACAACAATATGGCAGGTAACTGCTTATCAACTTTTATTTAACAATAAATGCATACATACCTCGAAAAATGTGTCGGAATTTCCATGGAATGTCATGAAGATCCTTGGCCATCAGCTCTTGAGCGGGTGGTTGCATCGTAAAGTCCTATCGAACATGTTACCCTGGTAAGGCAGGTACTTACTAAATCTGATAAATTCATACTTTAATCTAAGTTATTTCAAGGTTATGAGGTAATTATTCTTACTAGCGGTGGGAATATTTTTTCCGCCGCACGACGTGGCACCGAGAATCCACCATGAGTACTTGTGTCGCTCGCCGTCAGTGTCTTGCAAAAGAACTCCACCGGCTGCTTGTTTTGCTTCAGACCCAGTTCAGATGCCAGCATTGCGTCCCGGTCATACTGACATGCATATGCAGAGATGTTATGAGAATTTTCAAAGAGAACACATGGCACGGGAAATCAAGAAATCCGCTAACTTACTTTGTTAACAGGCTGAAGCGTCATCTGAGCATAAACTTCGTCCGTTTCAGAATCTGCCTGTGCAAACAAATATGGGTGCCCAATCAGGAAAACGGGAGGAGAAACAAAAGGCAAACTGTTACACTGCAACCCCAGTAGAAAAGGGGGGAAAATAAACACATACATGTAGGGTGAGGCTCAGAAGCTTGCAGATGAGCTTAGAAGGAAGAGACGGGTAATTGGGGATGATGTCCACCTCCTTGTGCATCGAAGCGGCGACCTGCCCAAGAAGGGGGACTTTCAGTAGGGCGCTCGAGAAGGGGAATTTTCACCTGCAGTTGAGAGATAAATGACGCACCTGCTCGCTGTGGCCCTGTGGAAAGTAGACGACAAGGCTGCCCACCGGCGGCATCGCCACCAGAGGCCCGGAACAGGCATGCCACAGCTCCGAGTTGATGGCCTTCTTCTCCCCTGCTTCGCAAACGCGCGCCCAGTGGTTACTTACAGTGCATCCATCAGACGATTATAGTAGTACATGCTTATCTTGCAAACATTCATAGGAAGGTCATGCAGAAAAGTACAAATCTTGCGCAGGATGTAACAGAAATCAGTTGCAACCAACCGCTACAGCTGAGTCTGGGTGCACGGTGCATCAACAGCAATGGCCATGAATGAACTTAGCAAATGCAGAGATGCTTAAGCTGGTACTAGTACTAATTGGCGTGTATCCTTGAGGGGGATTAGAGTGTTCATTAATGAAGTAGTAGAGTGAGTAAGCATGGGCAGAGGAGGAGATTCGCACCCTCCGGCGGGCCGGGCGAGACGCCGGCCGATTCCTGGTCCTTCATCCCGGCGAGATCCCGATCCAAATCTGGCCTTCCGATACGCGAATATCCGCCTCCGCTTGTCGCTCCTCCGCCTTTTTATCAGCTGGCCCAGTAGCTCGGAGGGCGCACGGGCGCCTTTCCAGCTACGGCAGGCCGCACGAGGCGGCGGCGGCGAGTATAAAATCCGCGATCAGGCGAGGAGCGAGCCGCACGCCCGCCGCGTAAAGCGAGAGAGATTCTCCGCCGTCGCCCTGCAGCTCGGCCGCGGCGCCTCCGCGCATGCAGCACGCGGCCCCGGGCTAGCGCTGCTGGCCAGCTTCCGGCTCCCCCGAGCACCAGGTGCTCGTCGTCCTCCCGGCGGCGCGCGCTTGGGGGCTCCGGCGAAAGCGCGTGGGTGGGGGCGCGGGTGCTTTGGCACGGCCAGGAGGACACGGTTGTGGGAGGAGGGAGGCAGGCCACGAGCGGAGGCCGGGATGGGAA
>NC_041392.1:124499156-124508622 GCF_002162155.2 Triticum dicoccoides | reverse complement strand
GGGGCGGGGGGCGTGGGGCTGGGCTTGTCGGTTTGCCCTCGCCCGTTGGGGGCAGCGCGCGCGGTCCCGGGGCTGGCGCGAGCGCGACGCGGCCCGTGTGTTTTCGGGGGCCGTCGCCGCCGCGTCCTGACGTGGTGGACGGCGGGTGCGCGGGCGCGGCAAGCCACTCTGCGGGGCGCGCACGACGGACGCGTGAGGCGTGGCGGTGCACGGAACGGGCGCCGGCGATGTAGGCAGGTGTGGTGTCACGAGTTCGTTTGTTTGTTTGCCTGCGCGGCGTATGTGTGCGTCGCCGGTGACGGAACACTCGGTATAACTAACGGCATCGGTCAGAGATGCGGTAACACAGCGGGGACAGTGGACGCCGCCGCGGGTACGGAGGCGTTGGGAAGGTTAACGGAGGGGACAGGCCCGCGTGGCGCGCGATGGATGGAACGTGGACGGTGGCGGGGTGAGACGGTCCATCTTGCGTCCAGTCTTCGCTTCAGACCGGGCCCTGTTCTGTTCTGGCCGGCTCGGGTCGCACCATATGCCATACGCGGTTGGTGCACTAAAATTACTGTTATGGGATATAAGGATTCTATAAAAGAGAAGAACTTGCTCTCATGCATGATAAGATATCTACACTAGTAGCACTAATCGGGCGAACGCTGGGTGTTCACAGCTCAGCCAGTTAGAGCATCTCCAGCCGTTGGCCCCACAATGGCGCCTAAAATCACCGTCTAGGGTGAGCCGGCGCAAAAACTCTGCCGGGGGTCGAGTTGGTCCCCAGCCGCCGATCCCAGGGCCGTCCCCAGACGCGTTCAAAAAAATTTAAATATATAGCAAAGTTCAAAGTTCGGCGAACTTCGGCATATATTACATTTAAAAAGCGGGTTTTTATTATATATATAATTAAAAAAAGAACTGGCTAAAAGCGGAGTAGTAGTCGTCGTTGTCCGGCTTCTTCTCCTTGACGCGGCGGTCCCTGGTGGACCCCTGACCAGCGTCGCCCCTATGCGGGCTGGTGGCGGCGGCGCGGCATCGTCGTCGCTGTCCTCGATGACGACGATTCCTCCCTCATCGCGGCCCTGGCGGCGCACTGGCGCTCCCTCGCCATCTTCAGGGAGTCCGCGCACGCCCATTCTAGGGTTGCGTCGTCGTCGATCTCGACGTCGGCGCCGTGCTCCGTCTTCACCGCGAGGAGGCCCGGCTCTGTCTTCACCGGCGCCAGGCCCGGCTCCGTCTTGGGCTTGACGAAGCGCGGAGGAGCCGACGAGGGGGCGCGCCGGCCGCCCTCATTGATGACGATGCCGACGTTGCAAGTGCGCCGGCCGACTGGCGTCTCCGCCGCGGGCTCGGCCTTGACGCCGAGCAGCGCCGGATGAGTGTGAGGAAGAGCGGGAGGAGGAGGAAGAAGAGGAGGCGCCGAACCTCCTGGGCAACCATTGCCCGTCGCGTCAGCGGTGAGTCGTGGCCGTGGCGGCCGCCCCCGCCGGGGGGAATGCCAACGGCGGGTCGTTGCCGCCCTCGAGGTACGTCAGAACGCCCTCGAGGGTGCGGCCGGGGACACCCCACCACAGGTGGCGTCCCTCGTTGTTCTTCGTTCCGCCCACCACCAGCGCGCCGTTGGTGGACGCCATCCTCTGCTGCTGCCGGTGCTGGAAGTATGCCGTCCACGCCGCTATGTTGTCGGCGGCTTACTCGGGGAGGGCAAGCTGGGCGTCCGTGAGGGAGGCGCGCACGACGTCGACCTCGTCGGCGAAGTAGCCCGGTTACGCCACGGCGTCGGGCAACGGGGGAATGGGCACTCCCCCGTTGTTGAGTCTCCACCCCGTTGGCCCGACGCGCATGTCCGGCGACGCCGGGATGTTCGCCTGGAACAGGAGCCAAGACTCTTGTTCGCGGAGCGATCGGCGGCCGAAGCCGTTGGCCGCGGCCTCATCGTCGGGGAATCGCTCAGCCATCGGGAAAGGGAGGGAGAGAGGGCTCGACGGCGACGCTCGGGAGAGGGGGAGCGGCGGCGGCGCCCGGAAGAGGTAGAGGGCGGGCTAGGGCTGGTGTGGCTGGTGTAGCCAGAGGCGAGGGAGGCCACCGGCTTATATAGCGGCGCCGCCCCGTGTGCACGCGTGCGAGGGAAGGGAGGCGTCGACGCGCCGCCCCGTGAACGCGCCGCCCGTGAGGAATCACTGGTAAGGCTGACCGGCGGCAGCCTTGCAATTGATTCCCCGCGGGAAACCGAGGCGTTCGGGGAAGAAGACGCGCAGTGTCGCTGACGCGGTGGGACCATGGCTCTTTCGCGCCAAAACCGCTCGCCCCGGCACCCCCGAGCACCCCCCAGCGCGCCGGGTTCGGCCTGGGTCTGCCGGCACAAAATTCGGCCCAGGCCGGCGAAAATCGGGCTCCTAAAGGCGCGACTAGCCCGATTTTTCAGCGCCGGCGCGAAAAAAACGCCTAGGGAGGCCTTTCTGGGGGCGCGGCTGGAGATGCTCTTGCAGCAACTCCAACGGACGACCCCATTTTGTCCGCCCGCGTTCATTTGGATTGACGTGGACAAAAGTGAAGGCCAAACGCGCCGACCCAAACTCAAATCGTGTCCATCTGGCGTCTGCGCCGACCCATTTCCGGCCCAAAATTGCGCCTGAAATGCGTCGGCACGGACGCGCCGCGTGTCTCCTCGCCATTCGCCGCGTCCGCATCTGGCGGCCACCCAACCGCCACCGGTCGTCTTATTTATGACGACCATCGATAACGGGCCCACGCGTCAGCTAGTGGAAGCATCCTTTTTTAACCACGCATACGGCGGGGTCGGCCTCATCCACTTCTCCCGTCCACATCTGGCCTCCCACCACTCCCTTTGCTTCCTTGTCGGCGACCGCAAACCCTAGCACGCCCATGGGCCTCTTCGGCAGCAGCAAAGGCACCGCCGGCGCCTCGTCCTCCCGTGCTTCCCTTACCCCTCCTCCGGCGGCGGCGCCGCATTTTCGCCCTGGTTGCCGGTGCCTGCACATTCCGGTGCACCAAGCGCGGTTGCACCAGGAGTACAGGCAGCCACTGTCGTACCTCGATGTCACGCTGCCACACCATTGGCATCTGGATCTGCAACGGATCCTGGTGCCGGCGGTTCCACATAGCCGGCGGGCGCACGACGACGAGGTGCGCAGGCGCCGCGCGCAGCTCACGTCGGAACAGCGTCGGCTGGCAGAGTACGCCGCCGACTCCTCCAACTGGGAGGCGTGGTTCACCCTCGAACACGAGGAGCAACGCGCTCGGGTGTCGACGCCGTTCCCACCGCCGCCCCCGCGGGTAGACCCGGAGGACATGGAGGCGGAGGCGGAGTACTAAACCGCCCTCGAGGAGGCCCTGCAGCACGCACTGGAGGCTAGCGGCCTTGAGGAGGACGTGCATTGGGATGGGCTGGAGCAAGCACTTGCCCTGTCGGCGGCGGGGGACTCTGTCCACACCCCGCTCTTCGTGCCGCCACTGCCACCATTGCCGCCCGTCCAGCCCAAGCCGGAGCCGGAGCCGATGCGTAAGCGCTCCCCGCCTCCACCCACTTGCCCGGAGGAGGCCTACTCGTGGACGGGCCGGTACCGCGAGTGGGTGAGCGCGCCT
Organism: Triticum dicoccoides; assembly: GCF_002162155.2. Lineage (NCBI taxonomy): Eukaryota > Viridiplantae > Streptophyta > Magnoliopsida > Poales > Poaceae > Triticum > Triticum dicoccoides. The sequence goes on along the minus strand of NC_041392.1, from coordinate 124,505,028 downwards.
CCCGTCCACTTCGCCATGATGCCAGAGCAGGAGGAGGCCCACCTCGAGCACTAGAAGGAGCACTGGCTCCTCCAGAAGCAGGCTGACGGCGAGGAGCAGATGCGTTACGAGGCCATGCTCCAACGTGACGCGGAGGCGCTTCGGCTTGAGGAGGAGGAGGAGCGCGCGGCTGGCCGCAATGCCGCCACCCCAGCAGACGCCAGAGGAGGCTGCCCTGAAAGCATACCAGGCGGCGTTCGGGTGGGCTGGCGTTGCTCCGGTCTTTATCGACCTCACCGACGACGACGGCGTCGACGGCAAGGGCAAGGGCAAGGCCTACAACGCCTAGGACAGCGTGCGGGGCGGCAGCAGGCGAGCGCAGATTTTTTAATATTTATTTAATGTTTATATTAGATTTAGATGGATTTTGGCTGGCGTTTGACCGTCCACTTTATGTTTAATTATGTTTATTTCGTGTACCTTGTTTATTTTTTCATGCCGGCACATTTGAATCGTCCTCCTTGTTAGAGCAACTCCAAAGGGCCGACTCATTTCGTCCCTCTGTGTTCGTTTGGGACGGCGCGGACAAAAGTGGCGGCCCAACGCGCCGACCCAAACCCAAATCACGTTCGCGTCGCGTCCGCGCCGACGCATTTGCGGCCCAAATTTGCGCCCCAAATGCGTCGGCGCGGACGCCGAACGGACGCTTCGCGCGCCTTCTCGCTATCCGCCGCGTCCCCACATGGCAGCCGTCAAACTACCCGCTGCCCACGCGGTCAGCTTAATTTATGATGATGGGCCCACGCGTCAGCAACGGCGCTCGTCCTTTTTTAAGCCGACCGTGCGGCGGGGCTGTCCTCATCCATACTCGCTGTCCACATCTACCCACCTTTGCTCCCTCGTCGCCGGCAAACCCTACCCACCACAACCACAGCGAGATGGGCCTCCTCTCCGGCGCCAGCGGCAGCAAGGTCAAGGGCAAGTCCTCCGCCACCCTTTTCCCCTCCGGGTTCCTCCCATCTCCGCCGGCGCCTCGCCGGCAGAGGCAGCGCATGAGCGTGCCAGTGCACCAGGCGGAGTGGCACTGGCAGAACCGCCAGCCTCTGCCGTATCCGGACGTGACGCTGCCGCACGACTGCATCTGGATCCAGATAGGATCCCAGTGCCGGCGGCGCCGCGCACGGCTCATGCTCACGCGAAGGAGGTGCAACGCTGGCGGGCGCTGCTGACGCCAGAGCAGCGCCTTGACAAGGCCTACGCAACCGACTCGCCCAACTGGGCGAGGTGGTTCGCCTTCGAGCACGAGGAGGCGAGGCGACGGGGCGTGCGCGAGGTCGACCGGAGGCCAACACCGCTCGTCCTCCGCGAGGAGGACCAGGCGGCGGAGGACGCCTACCAGGCGGCCCTTGCGGCCGTCTACCGGGAGAGCGAGGAGGACGAGCGGCGCAGAGCGGAGGCGGCGGAGGCGGTGGAGGCGGAAGAGGAGGCCCGCTATGAGGCGGCAATGGCGCAGGCCCTTGCCCTCTCCGCGGCGGGCGACCGCGTGGTGCCGCCTGTGGCCCCGCCGTCCCCCATCAAGCTGGAGCCGGAGGCGCAGCCGGAGCCCAAGCCCATCGCGCGCTTCTCCTGGAATGGAGTGGTGCGCGAGTGGGTGTCCGCGCCACCGGTTTGGCTGGGGCGACGCCGGCGCAGGAGCAGGCGTACCTCGAGATGTGGCGCCAGCGCCGGCTGGCAAAGGAGCGCCGTCACGATGAGTACGAGGAGATATTCGAGCGCGACCTCGAGGAGGAGCAGCGCGAGGCCGAGGAGGAGGCGCGCCAGGGCGCGACTGCACAGGCGGACGCACCCCCCCCCCGCCCCGGCACTGCCTACGCCGGCACAGCCTGACATGGCGGCGCTCTGGAACACGGCGTTCGCCTGGGCCGGACCGGCGCCGACGCTCATCGACCTCACGGACCCCGAGGACGACGACGACGACGCCTAGGGTAGCGCGTCACCTCGTAGTTTAGGCTGTTTTTTTAAATGCAAATGTGTGGACGCGTGGACTCTCGGCGGCCTTCGTGGCCGGCTTTAATGTTTAATTAATGTTGTTTCTCTTTTTTTTAATATGCATGCGTTTATTTTTTTTGGCGCCGTCAAAATGGGTATCGGCCAGCGTTGGGCGCAGGCGCCGACCCAAATGCCGAAGTGGGCATCCGTGTCCGTCTGGCCGACCCAACGGACAAAAAGCGGACAAAATCGCCGTTCGTTTGGGTCGGCCCGTTGAAGTTGCTCTTAGACGGTCAAGCCGGCCCATTTCAAAATGTGAACGCTCATGTCCACCTAAGAGCATCTTCAATGGCTTGTCTATATGAATGTCTATATTCGTTTTCCACAACGTAAGCTCAAAACAAACATCCAACAGCTTGGCTATATGGTTGTCCAAATATAGACATCCTCTAAATCGACCTCAACAATGTCCATGCCTGGACAATGTGAAGGCGTTGTCTAAACTCGTCTGCAGTCATGATTTCTTCCTCTTCCCAGCGACAGCCCACCTGTCATGGTCCTTGTATATATAGACGTTCTGATGCAAAACTAGACGTGTATATGAGAAAATCATTTTAGACCATTGTCTATACGAATATATAGACATCCAAATATACACATGCTATTAGAGATGCTCTAATAGATCTAAATGAACAAAAAAACAAACAAAATGCACGTCCGTTCCGTTTGGGTATGATCTTACGGAGTGCGTTCGGAGCGAAAGGGATCTCTCGCTGCTGGACGTGCGCCCGCGGGATCCGGCCCGGGAAACGGACGGCGTGGCAGAGCGTCTCGTCTCGGAACCCGAGCCCGGCCTTCCCCGGGCAGGCGCCGTGCCAGTGCCGCTGCTTCGCCCGGGTCAACGACGCCCCACCTCCACGCACACCCACGCGAGCTGGCCCCGACCCACCTGTCATCCGGTGCATGCGCGGCGGAGCAGCGCGGGTGGTCGCGGGCACGCAACCGGGTGGCGGGGAGTGGGGCGGAAGCGACGCGACGGCGGGGCGTGCGCGGCGTCGGCCTTCGGGCCGCCATCGCCTCGGCATCACGCGCGCGCGCTCGTGCACGGGCGGGGACGGGACGGGATGCGTGCGAGATGCTTCGAAGGTTCGGCCGAGCGCGGATGCTCCTCTTTAGGTCAATTCCACCGTGCGACCCTATCCTGTTCGCCCCCGTCCATTTGAGATAAAAGGGACAAACGAGACGGCCCAGCGCGCGGGCGCAAACGGACAAATGTCCGGATTCCGTCCGTTTTCGACCATCCCCGACCCAAACTTGCGCTCGGTTTAGGGTGAAACGGACGCGCGCGGACAGCCTCGACGCACGCCCTTGTCCCCCCCTCCCCCTCCCCTCCCGTGGCCCGCCTGTCAGGGACACTAGCAGTCCCTCCGCTCCCAACGCTTCACCCTCTCTTCCCGCCCCGCCTCGCCGCCGGCGCCGCCGCTATTCTCCTGCCGCCTTCTCACCGCGCAGCCCCCCGCCGTCCATATCAAACCACGTCTCGACATGGCCGCCACCACGCCCGCTCTTCCGCCGTAGTTTTGATCGTCGATCGGAGGAGGTTTGGCCGTCGCTGTCCTTGCCGGTGGCAGAGGGGACACGACTGCCGGCGACGTACCACGGCGGCCGAGGCAGATTCCGACGAGAGCTCCAGAGCGGCCTGTAGCCGGCCGGCAACCACCCTGCTGCGTCGAGGTGATCATCGCGGCCTCTTCGCCACCACGACCGCAAGGTGTTCGACCTTTTGCCAACAAAGGTATGGACAGTGGAGACGAGTTTTTCTTCCATCACTTCCTTTGTTCATCGGACGATTCGTCGTCGGATGATGATGATCTTGTGGTGGGACTGCTTGTGTGATCATGTACAACATGATCGTCGAGGACGAGCATGATGAGAGTATCTTCGACCAAGGATTTGATTATCAAGGCGAAAATATTGAGCCCCTGCACCAAGACCCGGCCACATTTGAACAGTTTGCCCAATTCCACCGTGAGATGCGTGATTGGCACACTCATGTGAATCTTCAAAATAATTTGGTTGAGCACGTGTGGGATCACATTGGCAAGCAATAGATGTATTTGTCCATTTTATGTTCAGTCAAGACAATTTTGATTTGGTTGTAAAACTATTTTATTAAAGACAATTTCAATTGAGTTGTAAAACTATTTTAATTTTCAGACAAAAATTTGGGTTCGAAATTAGTGTAATGTAAATTTGGGCATTTCTTGGCCCTGACGGACAGGATGGAGTAAAAGGACGCGGCAGCGCGCTGGGCGCACAGCCACCGCATCCCAGAACAGGTCCGGATACGACCTTAAATTCTTACCCAAAGGGATAAAAACAGGACAAAACGAACGTCCGTTTAAGGTCGCGTGGTGGAGTTGGCCTTAACCGTGGCTGGGGTATTCCCGCGGTCACCGTGCGGGTCACGTTTTGCTGCAACCGGATCGATCCACAAGCGGGCCGGCACTCGCGCGCGTGTACGCGGACGAGAATCGGGAAGGGCAAAGGGTGGCTACAACTGTAGTATGCGAGTGATACAAACGGCTTGCGTGTCATGGCGAATATGCCATCTGTAGACTCGCCGTAAAAAATAATGTAAAACCAGCTACCACGGCACTTTATCGCTCCTTCCTCCGTTCTTAAAAAAGTGTACTTTCAACTTTGTTTGAGGATCAAACTATATCAAAGTTTGACCGATGTGAAAAACTATATCAATTTTGTGAAACCAAATGGGTATGTGATGAAAATATATTCTATCATGAATCCAATGCTACTAATTTGATGGCATAAATGTTGGTATATTATTGTATAAATACGATCAACCATAAAAAGTTTGACTTTTTTCAATAAAATTGGAAGCACAATCTTTCAAGAACGGAGGAGTATGCCTCTAGCAAAAAAAAAGAGACAATATTACCGAAAACACACATTTCAAGTTCACTTGAATTTTAAAATAACATGTTTTCCCCCGGTTTTACATTGCTACAACATTGGTAAACAAAGTAAAAATAATAATCATCATCACGTTCTATCATGCTGCCGAGCCGGTCACGATTCCGCTGCATAGAGAGCGGGTGCCCATACCGCAAAAGACCAGGAATTTGAAGATAGAGTCGGTGGCCTGCACGTGAGAAGACTCTTACATCGTTTATAAAAGAGGTCCTCACATCATAGGTGAGATATTTGGCACTTATACTTTCAGTAATCATACTTTTGTCTTTTTAATTATGTGCATACTTATATTTAGGATTGCGGATCAACTCCATTGTGGTAACCATGTGTTACTGGAAGAAACCAAACCAATCGGTGTTTTCCTAAATAACATTATTGCTTTACGAGCGCTACAACCTTCATGTAGCTATTTTACTTCACTTGAAACATTTTTTATGATTTTTAATCTTGTTTTACAGTTTTATATTCACTATTCAAATAAATCTCGTAATTTGTGTCTGAATGGTCAAACAATGCACTTCAAATAATTAAAGTTGTTGCCGGGGATATTTCCAAAATTATGTACTTATTATCCTAGATAAATATTCATTATACAATCGCATTTCCATATTGTATTTTAGAATAGCACAAATCACATTTCCTTTTTTGCTTCAAAACTACATCACATTTTGTGGTGGGCATCATTTCCGTGGTGGACATTACTTGGGAGGAAATGATGTACTTTAATATGTTTTGTCACTTGTATCAACGCACAAGCATTTTACTAGTATTTTTTAGTGGCGTATAGTTTAGGATATAGAACTTGTATTACATTGGTCAGATTATTAATCTAGGGATACGTGCAAGCCTAACAAATCAGAAAGGAGGTATTGTTGAGGATAAAGAAATGACGAGTGGTATAACATGATGT
>NC_041392.1:124492143-124498992 GCF_002162155.2 Triticum dicoccoides | reverse complement strand
GACCCGGTGGCATGTTTGTCTTACCTTTACATGTGTCATGTGATACACATGGCTTATGATCATGTCATGATTGCATATTTGGTGCGTATGCGATGTTTATGATAGTTGTGACTCTTGTACGTAATGTTTATGGCAATTATAATTTGTGGATGTTGTATGTTACAAATTATATGCATGGCGACCTTGGCCCGCCATGCAAAGGGTGCCTCAATATGTGATCTTTAAGAACAACGGGCCTAGGCTGGTCGTGGTGACTTGGGCTTTCGCAAGGTGATTTTATAAAATTGTTAAATTGGAGAATAATAAAGTAAGCTACCAACATCCCGCGCCTACTCTTATCCCCTATTGTGGAGGATGCTCCTTGACTTTTTATTGCTTACCTACGAGATATACATGACCTTTTCCTTATGAAGTTTTTAGTACACCTAGTTTGTTTGGCGACCCTCAATTGACCACTATTGCTGTCATGTTTTATCTATTGTTTCTCTAGATTTGATGATGTCGCTAGTTTACTAGTTTTCTTTTGTTGCATGCACTGGTACAAGGGTGGATTATGCATGCAAGCCAGACGATGGTTACATGATTCTCATTTGCAGTGTGATGTGTGTTGATGGTCCTTGGCAGCTTCGTCTGATCGGTTCGTGCTCTTGGGTCAGGGAGGCTAGTGCTGGGGTGCCTGGGACCGGGGGAAACCCATGGCCGACGGTCGGCGCTGGTGGTGTCAATTCCCTCCTTTGAGGCCTCGATGAGGTTCCCTCCACTCCTCCATGTGTGGACGGCAGCGGTGCTCCGGCACTATTCCCCTTCCTAGAGGCTCGTTCAGGGTTTGCAGTGTTGCGGTTGGCGTGGTGCTCGTTTTATGGCGACGGCTAGTGGCAAACCAATGTTCAGCGATGACATGACCCCTTGCAGTGTAGGAAATATGTATCTTTGGAGCACATTTACTTGGTATGCTACATTTTTCGTAGGTGGTAAAAGAGTTTTTAGGGCCTCAGCGAGTCCTACTTTGCTTCGTCGGTGGTGTGATCCTCTTTGTGATGATCTTCTCGTGCGGTGGCACTCTTCAGCTTGTGTGTTGAGTTGTGGGGAGTGCCTTGGTCGGCGTTGGGTCCGTGGAGTGCTCGGTCGACGTGTTAGGCGTTCAGGTTCCTTCTTCCTTGGTACTAGGTCGTTGTTGTTCATTTGAGCTCTAGGGTGAGCTTGCTGCCAGCTGACGATACGGCGCCCTTCGAACCAGGGCGGGAGGGCGGGGGCTCTTTAGTGGTAGTATCAAATGCCAAGGTGACTTGATCTCCTGAAGTGTTCTTCCGTAGGTGGTGCCCCTCTTGTGGACGACCGTCGCCTCCTTTATGGTGTTGGCTGTTGCTGAAGACGTTGGCCTTGGTGCTTTCCATTCTTCTAATTTTTTGCCTGTTAGGGCGGTTTGCTGTTAGTTGTGTGCAGTGGCGGAGCCAGAACTTTTGTGGAGCCTGGGCAAGTTGAGACTATGTGTATAATCTTGAAATAAAAAATCAGGTATTCCTAGGGCTGGAATTCGAGCCGAGTCGAGCCAGCTCGACTCGACTCGCTAGAGCTCGTTTCGTTAACGAGCTAGCTCAACTCGACTCGTTATTATTAACGAGCTCAAATTCAAGATTGGCTCGACTCGTATAACTCACGAGCTGGCTCGTTTAGCTTGTTAAGCTCGTTAAAGATATGAACATAAAACCCTTAAACATTATAAAAATTATTATGTATATATTAAACATATATATCACTAAACAATAGTAATTTCCTTGTAATGCATAAGTCTCCTATGCGGTTGGGCCTTCAACGGTTAGGCCTTGTGTTGTGCTCCTGGGACATAGGGTGCTGAGTGGCTGATCTTTTTTTATATTGGAAGTGGCTGATTTTTTGTACCAAGCCTAACGAGTTACATGAGTACTCGTGAGATTGACTCGTTTAACTTGGTCTATAAACGATCTTAAACTAAACTCGGCTCGACTTGTTATTCTTCGAGTTCGAGTCGATTCGAGCCGAGTCACGAGCTACTCGTTTAGCTCACGAGCTTCGAGCTTTTTTTCCAGCCCTTGGTATTCCGATACACAACATATAATATACCACCAAACTTTCGAATCACAAATCTCCATTAATAATGAAGTGAAAACATAACCATAATTGTCATACAAAATTAATTTTTAAAGTGAGCTAATATATCAATATCCACTTCATAGACCAAATAAAGTTGAGACATGACAACAAAAGATACATAACCAACCTTGCATAGAGGCAAACTCACCATGTTGCCAACAAATTAAAGCTATCCATACCATATGTCACCAGATGTGATTGTGCAATTTCTTCCACCGCGGTCAAAATCATCTCCCACTTGTTCATTTTTGCCAAAAGAAAAACATAAAATGAATCTTGCATAGAGGCAAACTCGCCACGTTGCCAAAGTCTTAGAAGGCACTACAATATAAAAAAAAGATTCGCAATTAAAATAAATTAAGTTGTGAGATGTGAATATATTCAAAATCGAAAGCTTGCAAGAATAGAGATGGTTAGAAGGAACAGTACTGACAGTGCACTAAAGAAAATCACGAGGCAAATGCCCCTTCTAAGTGCTCATTGCGGTAAACTTCCAAATTCAGTATGAGGAAATTTAGGCAGATCTGGTTGCATTGGGCCCTTCAATACATATGCTCTTCTTAGTTTGTCTTGAATATTAGGTGGATACTCAAAAATTTGTTTCTTCTTTCATGAATCACGCTCAATCTCATTTGGATTAAAGTCATTGGCAATGTTACGAGGTGGTTGTGCCTCCACTTCTATTTCTGGTTGCACACCATTTACATTTCACATTTTCAATGCTTGCTCAACCTCCTCATATCTGAAAATTAATGATAAAGTTTGAAGTTAGTTGTTAAACAAGTAAATAATAAATGAGCTACAACAAGTAACAAGTTCATAGTACAAAACTACTTGCATCAAAGAAATATTGTATTCCGAGTAAGCAACTATAAAGTAATAAATACTGCATGAATACAAGTTGTCCTCTTCTTATATACTGCGATTTTCTAGTTTCCAGCAGCGAACGAAGACAATTTATCTCTAGTCACGAATTCATGATCGTTCCCAATGATAAATTCCCTAAATTTAAGATAGGGTTCAACGAACATGACAAACAAATTTCTCCAATACAAATCAGATGTACGAAACAGTTGCTAGTTATTTAGTTCAACTACATATTAAATGCCTGAAATAAATACTTATACATGAGAAAAATTATATGAGGATCAAAACTTTCGGAGGCCCTGACCTGAAAATAAGCATAGAGTAATCTGTAATCTGTTTTTTTCTCTACTTAGAGAAGTGCGGTGAGATGTGAGCTGGCGCACGAAGCTCTCCTTCCAATTAATTTTGCAAGAACAAATTATTCAGAGACGAGGGATCCCTAGCCGGCTAACCCTAATTCTGATGGAGGATTCTCATTTTCTTACCGAACGAAGCCGAAGTCGTAATCGAATGAGAGGAAGGAGGGGGTTGAGGGATGACCGGACGAGTAGACTTCCTAGTGCGCCTTTCGTCCGTTGGCCGCCGGCCGTGGGTCTAGCCGTCCAGGGCTTTAGCACCAGCCGCCAGTCCCTGTGCTCGCCACTTGTGTGGAAACTAAGAGACAAGGAGTTTTAGCGCTCGAGCCGTACATCCCAGGTGAAAGGGCATTTCCCTACTATATGTTTTGGATGATGATGACAACCCTTTGTGGTCTAATCGTATGCTATATGTTTCAGGTCCTCAATGCTTAGGCTTACATCGGATTGCTATTGCCTCTCGAAGGGAAAGATCGAAGACGTGTCCTCTACGCTTTTATTTTCTTTGGTCGTAGAGTACCCGTACTATCAAGAGGGAATGCTCATTAGGAAGCTCTGGGGGAATCAGTTCACGTACACTTTTCTCACCCCTTCCTTGTCTTCCTCAGTTGTGAGAGAGAGAGAGAGTTCCCCCTGTCTTTCCCTCTTGTTTCTGCTCTTCCCAGCGGTTGTACCGCTCCCTGGAGCGGTTGTACCGCTGAACCTTGATGCTCTCCAGCTTTGACCGAGCGGTTGTACCGCTGCCTCCGGGCGGTGGTACCGCCACCTTGCTCAACAAAGGCTAGGACGGTGGTTCCTGCCATGCACCGCTCAAGTACCGCTCAAGGCTTTGTTCTGATGCGGTTCTCGGGCGGTGATGACCCGGTTGATCCGGTCAATCCTCGTTGACCGGTACCACCGGTGGTCTGAGCGGTTCTTCCGCTCAGAACTTCGTCGTCCAAGAGCTCAGAACCATGCGGTTGTTCCGGTCGTGCACCGCTCAAGTACCGGTCTCGTCTCTGTTTCGAGGCGGTAGTTGTGCGGTGGCTGGGCGGTTGGTCCGGTCATTCTCTTAACCGGTACCACCACCTAGTGGACCGGTTGTACCGCCTGGTAGGGTTCTGCAGCTACACCGTGAGTCCCGGTTGTACTAGGACAAGGACCGGTTGTACCGCTGCGGGGCTGAAAGCGCAGCAACGGCTGGATTTTTAGGGTTGGTATTTAAGAGAGTTTCTCTCACCTACCACACTTACCTTTGACCCCTCTCACTCCACCATTGATGCACCTCAAGCTCTCTTGCCCGATCTCTCTCTAGCCACCCAAACTTGTTGATTTGCTAGGGATTGAAGGAGGAGACCTAGATCTACACTTCCACCAAAGGATATTTGCTTCCCCCATACTTTCTTGTGTGAATTTTGTTACTCTTGGGTATTTGAGCACCCTAGACGGTTGAGGTCACCTCAGAGCCATATTCCATTGTGGTGGAGCTTCGTGGTTTTGTTGGGAGCCTCCAATTAAGTTGTGGAGAGAGCCCCAACCTTGTTTGTAAAGGTTCGGTCGCCGCCTTCAAGGGCACCAATAGTGGAATCACGGCATCTCGCTTTGTGTGAGGGCGTGAGGAGAATACGGTGGCCCTAGTGGCTTCTTGGGGAGCATTGTGCCTCCACACCGCTCCAACGGAGACGTACTTCCTCTCAAAGGGAAGGAACTTCGGCAACACATCCTCGTCTCCACCGTCTCCACTCTTGGTTATCTCGTGCCCTTACTTGAGCAAGCTTATTTGTTTCATATCTCTTGCTTGCTTGTGTTCCTATCCTTGTTGCATCATATAGGTTGCTCACTTAGTTGCATATCTGGACAACCTACTTTGATGCAAAGTTTAAATTGTTAAAGAAAAGCTAAAAATTGTTAGTTGCCTATTCACCCCCCTCTAGTCAACCATATCGATCCTTTCAATTGGTATCAGAGCCTCATCTCTTTATTAAGGACTTTACCGTCCAAATAGTATGGTTGATACCGTAGACGGTGTGGAGGAACACTCCGGTGTGAATCCGGTCTCGTCTACGGGCGATGGGGGAACCTCGGTCTCTCGTGAGGAGTTCAATGTGGCCTTGGAGACATTGAAAACCTCCATGACGACCGAAGTTGAGAGCATGTTTACTAAATTTCTTGAGGGGCTTAAACTATCCACCGCACCGTTGAAAGTGGGTCATCCCGCCAACAAGGTGACGGATGCTATCCCCGACAAGGGGGAAGCTAGTAGTGAAAAGGCTCCTTTTTCTAGTGGTAAGAATGGCACCGGCATCTTTGCCCATGTGGAACCACCACTTGTTTATGGTGGACCGATTCCTTCCACTCATTTGAATCACGCCGGTCCTCCTCCTAAGATTGTGAAAAATGAGGACTTTGATTCTTGGGTTTACCGCTTTAAACGTCATTTAAATCATGTGAACACTAACCTTTGGAGAATCATTGAAGAAGGTTTCTATCCACATGATCCAAGCAACTTCACTCCTCGAGAAGCCGCAGACAATCAATTCAATGAGAATGCTCTCTTCATCATTCAAGATGCAATTCCACCCGAAGACCTACCTCATCTTCGTCCCTTCGCCTTGGCCAAGGATGCATGGCATTGTGTTCTCTCTCTCTACCGGGGAAGTGCAAGCATTCAACGCTCCAACTATGAAGTGGTACAAGATGAGGCCGATGAGTTTGCAATGAAAGAAGATGAAGAACCTCGTAAGCTTTATCGGAGAGTAACCAAACTCGCGGTCTCACTACGACACTACTAGGGAAAACCTTATACACAGAATCTTAGCAGCAGCGCGGTCTAAAAACAGACGCTATTGCTAATTAGCAGCAACGAGCTTTAGAAAAGAGCGATGCTAATGACTGAGTAGCAGTAGCGCTCTAGGTGAAAAGAGCGCTACTACTATAATTGTCACGGTGTTGCCTCCAGGCTAGATATAGTAGTAGCGCCCTTCCCGTGGACGCGCTACTGCTAAAGAACTTAGTAGCAGCGGTTTTGCTCAAAACTCGCTGCTGGTAAGTATGACCGCAACTAATTAAGTTTAGTCCCATACTGCTAAGCGAACAAGGTGTTTACCACCTTAAATATGTTGCTTCTCAACCTATCTCGAGCACTTGGTCTTCATTGAACTATATGTGTATGATTTGTGGTTGCAATATGAATCCTCGCCTGTACCTATACAGGTACAATGAGGATTCATGTTGACTATTTAGCTATAGCACGTTTTCTGTACGTGTGCTACTGCTACTTCGAGTTAACCACCCCCCCCGCATCAAAATTTCGCTAAGTCCTCCTTTCCCCCCAACGGCATGTTCCCCTACTCCTTGTCGCCGCCGCCCGAGCCCGAGCGCGCCTGCGCCCTCACTGCCGCCGCCGCCGCCCGCCCTCAACCTCACCGCCGCCGCTCTCGACCACACTGTCGCCACCCTCAACCTCACCGCCGCCGCCCTCGACCGAGCCCGCCGAGCCCGCCGCCCAGGACCGCTG
>NC_041392.1:124451406-124491836 GCF_002162155.2 Triticum dicoccoides | reverse complement strand
GCCCGCCCTTGCTGCCCCTCCGTCGCCGAGCACCTCCCTGCCATCGTCTCTCCCTCTGTAAGCCCCCCACCCCTCCCCAACCCCCTCTCTCTTTGCTTAGTTAGTAGATGATTTTAGTAGTAGTAGATGTTAATTTAGGGTTCATAGATAATGATTTTTAGAAGTAGTGGATATTAATTACTAGTAGTGATGGTAAACTAGTTGTATAATTAGCAGTAGTACATGTTAATTATTAGTAGATGTAGTAGTTAGATGTTAATTAGTAGTAGTAGATGTGCTAGTTTCTTTCTATTTATAGTAAGTTTATATTTAGTAAGAACTAGTTGAATTAATAGAACTACTTTAGTTTTAGTTGAACTAGTTAAGTTTTAGTTGAACTAGTATAGTAAGTAAATTAATAACTAGTTGAACTACTTCATTTTTAGAAAGAACTAGTTTTTTCTTTTTATACTAAGTTTATATTTAGTAAGAACTAGTTGAATTAATAGAACTAGTTGAATTAATAGAACTAGTTGAACATGCCATATTTGGTGTTATTTTTTAGTTTAAGCAATTATTTCATGTTTTAGTTACACCTCTGAGTGGCCTATGTTTTGCCGGAGTGTTGATTAATTTCCGTTCCGGCAAATTTCAGGCGCTCGATATGTCTTTTTTTAGCAAAGGTCATGCCGGATTTTTCCATGAATTCTGACATGACTTGTGCTAGAATATGTGGGAAATATGCCTGGATTTTCTTTGAAAAATAATGATCTAATTTAGGTTTTTTAGTACATATATTTAATTGTACAAGTTTAATCTTTGAATTATGAACGTAGGAAATGTCGTACTCGGACGACGACAATCTCCCGGGGGAGTGCAGCTGGTGCCACGATGATCGAGGTATGTGCGACAGGTTCGTTGAGCTGGACGAAGATCGGCGCTTCAGCATTAAGCTCGAGGAGACCTTCGATGTTGAAACGGTACGCAACAACGACAAGTGTTTTTCGTAATTAAGCATGACTTCAACTATTTCAACGTCTAATTTTCATCTTTTACAATTCGACTAGCTTATCCCATGCCATGCAAGACGCTATGTCTTGGAGAGGATGGGTTTTGAAGACCATGAAAATTTTCAAACAAAGAAAATACACCTAAGGACCCATCATGATATCGATTTTGAAGTAAATCTGTATAATTCTCAGAGCGTAACCCATTTTGGTTGTCAAAATTGGGAAGCACTTTGCAAAATGTATGGTTTTTATGAGGGTATGATTGTCACCATGGATCTTGGTCATCCTGACATCGAGCAAGACAATATGGACATTTGGGTCCTTGTTGATACGCTTCCGATTCTACCACAATGTGAGTTTCTCAAACATAGTTATTAACTAATTTATATTATTTATTTCAAAATAGTTGACAGTTTATTTCCATTGACAGCTTATTTTGAATCTTCAAAGAATGTGCAGAAGATGGTAGACAAAACCCACTACACTAATGGCTCCGAATTAACTTATAAGGAGAAAAATCATCTGATTGCTTATTGTACTTTTTTTGAGAATTAAAATACCTATTATCGAACTCCTCCAAATTATGGTGAATGCGTGCCACTAGTGCACGTGTTGAACCACGATAACTTCTATGGAGATACCCTGGTAAGATATTTTACTATTACGACATCCGTGCATCTTTTGCATACTTCTAAAACTAGTACATCATTGCTAACCACGAAGTTATTACTATGTTTTTCAACAAAAAATTCCGATGGATTGTGTGCCTCATCTGATGTATTACAATGGTCTCTTTGAAGTTCTGAACCTACAACCAGGTCATCCTACGGATCTCACATGTGCATATCGAATTTCTGAAACCAGTGAACACATGCTAATCAAAGAGTGGAAAAAATGTTTGGAAATTCGTAAGGATGTTCTTGGAAGCAACATTAAGCGAAGGCAAGAATTGGAGACAAGATAATCTGCATTCTCCATAATGGAGAGTGAGGGGCTATCTTGTTTTTTTGCTATTTTACCTTAGAGAATATAGTAGGTCCTAAGAGAATGTAGTAGGTCCTATGAGGTACAATATGTTTATTATGTGATACAATGTGTTAGAGTTGAAGATGTCAGGAGTACTTGTGATTACGACTAGTGACCAATGATATGATGATGATAATGATAAGTTGCTAATGATATGATGATGATGATGATGATATTTATTATATCATTAGTTCAAAGAACCGCGGATTAGTTTCAATTGGATGTCCGTCCACTTGAAACTAGTCCACACGGTTCTTTCACCCCATGATGTAATAACTCATTATGATGTAAAAACAATTTCTAAATTCCTGTTGTATGAAAATTTGTGTAAAGGTGTACGAATACAACATGAAATAAAAAAGAAATAAAATACGAAATAATAGTAGCAGCGCGGGCAGAGAGAAGCGCTACTACTAATTACCAGCAGCGCTCCTCCTGGAACTCGCTGCTACTAAGTTGATTTAGCCGTAGCGTGGGTGGAGGCACGCTACTGCTATTCGTTAGCTGTAGCGCCTAATCAGTAGCGCACCACTCCGCGCTACTAATAGGTCTAAAACCTGTGCTGCTGCTAGCCTTTTCCCTAGTAGTGCGAGATCACAGGAGCAAGGACACGGATGACAATTGGATCAAGCGCAAATTCCTCAAGGCAATGATGCCCTATCACAAGGCCATGTCCTCCGTCATTCGTCAAAGACCGGACTTCCACACTTTGACCTCAAGCGAAGTGTTGGATTAGTTTGTGGCCCTGAACATTCTGGACAAGACCGCCGACAATGCGGTGCTTCGTTCCCAAAGGGCAAAGAGGCCTAATCTTGCATTGAAGGCCAAGCTCACCGTTGAAGAAGAAGAAGAGTAAGAAGAGGAGAGCAACCCCGATGATATGAAGTATGCATATCATGAACACATGGCACTTGCTTCAAGGCAATTTTGGAGCAAGAAAAACTCGAGGCCAAACTTTAGCAAAAACAACTCGAGTAGCACAAGGGGAAAGCAACGTGTAAGGACTTGCTACAATTGCGGCAACGTGAGTCATTTCGTTGCGGAATGCCCGTATGAGAAGAGGGAAGACAATGGTGGGAAGCTCATCCGAAAGGACAAGGCCAAGTCGTTCCCCAACAAGAACAACTTCACCAAGAAGACTCCTCCCAAGGATTTGGTTGTGCAAGAAGAGTACAATGAGGATGATGACGATGATAAAGATGATGAGTCGGTTGCCATGGCCTCCGCTGCCATTGCAACAACGTCACGGGTGTCTCTCTTCGACTCACCCAATGAGAGCATCACCGCCAAGTGCCTCATGGCTAAAGCCACCAACAAGGTAACCTCCAACATCAAAAATACCATCATTAATCATCCTTCCCCGACGGATAGCATTAATGAACTTGAGGGAGCTAATGTGGAGGCTAACGAGTTTGAGGCCTTTATGGGCAAACTCAAGGGAAAATCCAAGAAGCACTTTGTTGCTCTCTTGGAACAACTTGGTGAAGCCAATGACATGATCGAGGCTCACGAAGACACCATCTCTAAGATGGAAGGGCATAGCCGTGACTATGCCGATGAGATTTTGGATCTTTCCAATGCTCTTGAGGAAGAGCATGGTCTTCGTTTGGCTCTTGAGGAGTCATACAACGTTGGTCATGCTAAGTTAAAGAAAGATTATGATCATGTCCTCATTGTTTCTCGTGTGCTAAATTCCGAGAAGGCCAAACTCGGGGTTGATCTTGCTAGACTCAAAAAGGAGTTTGATATACTTGACAAGGCCCACAAGGCCTTGAAGGGTATTCACGCTGGTCTCAAGGAGTCTCATGATCAACTCCAAGTGAAGCTAACTAAGGAGAAAGCAACTTTTCCTCATATGGTTTTAATTGATAATGTAAATGCTACTAACCCATGTTGTGAGCATATACATCTTGTTGAGGAAAATGTGAAGTTGAAGGACCAACTTGAGAGAGGTCTTGCGACTTGCATACAAGGCAAGAAGAACCTCAACGATCTCTTGATCAACCAAAAGGGAGGTGTGGCCAAGGAAGGGGTTGGGTACGTGCCCGACTCCAAGAACAAGAAGAAGAATGACAAGACCAAACGACCTCCTCCCCTCATGCAAACCTTTGTGAGGGAGGGAGAGAGTGCCACCGAGGAGAAGAAGAAGAACAATCTCAAGAAGGGCAATGTCACCCCTGTCAACAAAGCCGGCGATTTTAACCCTTCTTATGTGTTATGTCATGCTAGTGATGGGCATGTTTATGCCAAATTTGTTGGTTCTCTTCATGAGTACATTGAATGGTCTATTTGGGTTCCTAAGACCCTTGTTACTAACATAAAAGGACCCATTACAAAATGGGTACCTAAAACCAAGCATTGATCTCTTGTAGGTGTTTGTTTCCGGTGGTGGATCATGGTTGCTTGATAGCGGAGCTACAAATCATATGACCGGAAGCAAGGACTTGGTGGTGGACGTGCACAAAGTTCCATCTATGCCCACCAATGTCGAGTGGGGTGACGCCTCATCTTCTAAGGTATTGGGACTTGGCAAGGTGGTCATCTCTCATGATCTCACGATCGAGAAGGTCATGCTTGTTGAGTCCCTTGCATACAATTTACTTTCCGTTCGTCAACTTGCAATCATGAGCTTTGCCACGTTCTTTGATATCAATACCGTGGCCCTCTTGTGGATCAAGACTCTTAAAGTAGCTTTTGTTGGGCATGTCGAGAATGGTCTATATGTGATTAACTTTTCGGAGCGACCCACTAAGACCGCGACATGCCTAATGGCTAAAGTTGATATGGGATGGCTTTGGCATCGCCGTTTAGCCCATGTCAATATGAGATCTTTGCAAAGTCTCCTCAAGGGGGACCATGTCCGTGGACTAACGAATGTTAGTTTTGCTAAAGATCGTGCTTGCAGTGCCTGTATCGAAGGAAAGCTACATGAGAAGGCTCACCCTCCACGACTATCATTTATTCAAAGAGGCCCTTGGAGCTCCTTCACATGGATCTCTTTGGGCCCCCACCCTTCGATAGTCTTGAAGGTAGGAAGTATTGCTTGGTGATTGTGGATGACTACTCAAGGTACAGGTGGGTGTATTTCTTCAAGGGGAAGAGCGGGATCCAACAAACCGTCATTGACTTTGCAAATGAAGCACAACGTCAACACAATGCAAAGATCTTGACAATAAGAAGTGACAACGGCACCGAGTTCAAGAACTACACCTTGGATGAATTTCTTAGTGATGAGGGAATCAAGCATCAATATTCCACACCATACACCCCTCAACAAAACGGTGTTGCGGAGAGGAAGAACCGGACGTTGATGGATGCGGCAAGGACCATGATGGCGGAGTTCAAGTCTCCGTACAACTTTTGGGCCGAAGTCATCAACACCGCATGTCATGCATCCAATCGGCTCTACCTCCGCAAGGGTTCGAACAAGACTCCATACGAGATACTCACCGGTAACAAGCCCAACCTCAAGTACTTCCGGGTATTCGGGTGTAAGTGTTTCATTCTCAAGAAAGGTGTTCGGTTGTCTAAATTTGAGGCTAGAGCTTATGAGGGCATATTTGTTGGCTATGCTACAAACTCTCATGCTTACCGTGTCCTCAATAAATCCACGGGACTTATTGAGGAGACGTGTAACGTGGAGTTTGATGAGAATAACGGCTTCCAAGTGGATCAAAGTGGCACTTGTGATGTAGGTGATGAAATTCCTCCCCAAGCCATAATAAGAATGGGTGTTGGCTTTATCCTACCCATTGAGGAACCCCTTGTGGCCGAAGGAGAAGGACAAAGCTCCACTCAAGTGGAGCCATCACCAACCCAAGGCCCACACGCTTCCGAAGAACAACATGAAGGCTCTCATCCTCAAGAAAATGACCAAGGGCAAGATCACGCTCAAAACGGTGTTGACACATCAAGTAATGTCCAAGGTCAAGTTCTCTCCTCCGAGTAAGTTCAAGAACAAGAACAAGCCCAAGACGATGCTCAAGATGATCAAGTGACCACTCCTCGTCTCACCCCCGAGGAGCAATTAGAGCATTGTGCCGCCAAGGTTGCTTCCAAGCTCTCCACCAAGGATCATCTCATGATGAATGTGCTTGGAAGCTTAAGAAAGGGGGTAGGCACTCGTAGACAATTAGCAAATTATTGTGAGCATCACGCGTTTGTCTCTTGTGTGGAACCCCACAAGGTCTATGAAGCGCTAGAAGATCCGGATTGGCTCAATGCCATGCATGAAGAACTCAACAACTTCGAGCGCAACAAAGTGTGGAGATTGGTGCCAAGACCGACTGGGAATCACAATGTCATAGGAACCAAGTGGATATTTAAGAACAAGCAAGATGCCCATGGGATTATCATTTGCAACAAGGCTCGTTTGGTAGCACAAGGCTACTCCCAAGTTGAGGGTATCGACTACGGTGAAATCTTTGCTCCCGTTGCTCGTCTTGAATCCATTCGCATGTTGATTGCATATGCTTCTCATCATAACTTTAAGTTACAACAAATGGATGTGAAGAGTGCTTTTCTTAATGGTCCTATTAATGAATTGGTTTACGCCAAGCAACCCCCCGGGTTCGAGGATCCCTACTTTCCCGATCATGTGTATCAACTCGATAAGGAACTCTATGGCCTTAAACAAGCCCCACATGCGTGGTATGACCACCTTACCGAGTTGCTACAAGACCGTGGTTTTGAGGTTGGGCTAATCGACCCCACTCTTTTTACTAAGAAGGTCAAAGGGGAGTTGTTTGTGTGCCAATTATATGTTGATGATATTATCTTTGGTTCTCCTAACAAAGCTTTCAATGAGGAATTTGCCGCTCTCATGACCTCAAAATTCGAGATGTCCTCCATGGGAGAATTGAAGTTCTTTCTAGGGTTCGAAGTGAAGCAAAGAAGAGAAGGAAACTTCATCAATCAATCCAAATACACTCAAGACATGCTCAAGAGATTCAAGCTAAGTGACGTCAAACCAGCCTCCACTCCAATGCCCACCAAGTGCCAACTTGACTTAGATCCCAATGGTAAAGTGGTGGATCAAAAGGTATATCGTTCCATGATTGGATCCTTGCTTTACCTTTGTGCATCTAGACCGGACATCATGTTGAGTGTGGGAATTTGTGCACGGTTTCAAGCCGCACCTAAGGAAAGTCACTATGTGGCGGTCAAACGAATCTTTCGATATTTGGCTCATACCCCAAACTTTGGCTTATGGTACCCAAGAGGATCAAACTTCAAGCTTGTAGGGTACTCGGATTCCGATTGGGCGGGAGACAAAGTGGATAGGAAGTCCACTTCCGGAGGGTGCCAATTCCTTGGTTGCTCTTTGGTAAGTTGGTCTTCCAAAAAGCAAAGTTGTGTGTCTCTCTCGTCCACTGAGGCGGAGTATGTTGCAGCCGGGAGTTGTTGTGCACAACTCTTATGGATGAGGCAAACTTTAAAGGATTACGGTGTCATTTGTGACAAAGTGTCTCTTTGTTGTGATAATGAAAGTGCCATCAAGATCTCTCTCAACCCAGTGCAACACTTCAAGACGAAGCATATTGAGATCCGGTATCACTTCATCCGGGATCACATTAGGCGAGGAGAGATCAAGCTCAACTATGTCAACACTCATGATAACCTTGCAGATATCTTCACGAAGCCCTTGGATGAAACAAGATTTCGCGAGTTAAGGCATGAGCTAAATATCATTGATTCGAGCAATGTTGCGTGAACTCTTGCACACCCCACTGTACTCAACATGTTGTCTTGTTTAGATGTAGGCATGAACATAGGGGGAGTGATGTTCTCTCCATGAACTCTCCCTCCCCCCATTATGCATAAATTGATCGAGTCTTTCACATTAGCCATGTTTGATGGTACTTGTGCTTCAAAGACGAGTTTTGGTCATGGACCCAAGGATAATTCTTCTCGGTGCCATACCAATTGACTCAAACATAGGTGGCCTCGGCCACCGTCCTCTCTTCGGGAGGTTGGCGTTAGCCTTGTTGTTCTCGTGTTGTTTTCTCTATTTCTGTCTTTGCTCTTTGTGTTGGGTTCTCCTAGGGTGTAGCTTCTCTCCTGTTTTGTGCCCCTTTCTTCCTAACTTTGGATTGCACTCATTTGATCTTGGCTTGGGCATAGGTGGTCGGGCGGTACAACCGGTATCACGGGCGGTTCTTGTTGGGTTTCGTAGTAATTTCAAAAAAATTCCTATGCACACGCAAGATCATGGTGATGCATAGCAACGGGAGGGGGAGAGTGTGATCTACGTACCCTTGTAGATCGACAACGGAAGCGTTAACTTGGTTGATGTAGTCGTACGTCTCCACGGCCCGACCGATCAAGCACCGAAACTACGGCACCTCCGAGTTCTAGCACACGTTCAGCTCGATGACGATCCCCGGACTCCGATCCAGCAAAGTGTCGGGGAAGAGTCCATCAGCACAATGGCGTGGTGATGATGTTGATGTTCTACCGTCGCAGGGCTTCGCCTAAGCACCGCTACAATATTATCGAGGACTATGGTGGAAGGGGGCACCGCACACGGCTAAGAATATGATCATGTGGATCAACTTGTGTCTCTAGGGGTGCCCCTTGCCTCCGTATATAAAGGTTAAAAGGGGGGCTGGCCGGCCAAGAGGAGGCGCGCCAGGAGGAGTCCTACTCCCTCCGGGAGTAGGACTCCCCCCCTTTCCTAGTTGGAATAGGATTCGTGGAGGGGGGAAAAGAGGGGAGAGAGGAGGAAGGGGGCCCGGCCCCCTCTCCTTGTCCTCTTCGGACCAAGGGGGAGAGGGGCGCGCGGCCCATCTATGGCCACCTCTCCTCTCTTCCACTAAGGCCCATATACCTCCCGGGGGGTTCCGGTAACCTCCCGGTACTCCGGTAAAATCCCGATTTCACCCGGAACACTTCCGATATCCAAACATAGGCTTCCAATATATCAATCTTTATGTATCGACCATTTCGGGACTCCTCGTCATGTCCGTGATCACATCCGGGACTCCGAACAAACTTCGGTACATCAAAATGTATAAACTCATAATATAACTGTCATCGTAACCTTAAGCGTGCGGACCCTACGGGTTCGAGAACAATGTAGACATGACCAAGACACGTCTCCGGTCAATAACCAATAGCGGAACCTGGATGCTCATATTGGCTCCTACATATTCTATGAAGATCTTTTATCGGTCAGACCGCATAACAACATACGTTGTTCCCTTTGTCACCGGTATGTTACTTGCCCGAGATTCGATCGTCGGTATCCCATACCTAGTTCAATCTCGTTACCGGCAAGTCTCTTTACTCGTTTCGTAATACATCATCCCGCAACTAACTCATTAGTTGCAATGCTTGCAAGGCTTCAGTGATGTGCATTACCGAGAGGGCCCAGAGATACCTCTCCGACAATCGGAGTGACAAATCCTAATCTTGAAATACGCCAACCCAACATGTACCTTTGGAGACACCTGTAGAGCACCTTTATAATCACCTAGTTACGTTGTGACGTTTGGTAGCACACAAAGTGTTCCTCCGGCAAATGGGAGTTGCATAATCTCATAGTCATAGGAACATGTATAAGTCATGAAGAAAGCAATAGCAACATACTAAACGATCGGGTGCTAAGCTAATGGAATGGGTCATGTCAACCAGATCATTCAACTAATGATGTGATCCCGTTAATCAAATGACAACTCTTTGTCCATGGTTAGGAAACATAACCATCTTTGATTAACGAGCTAGTCAAGTAGAGGCATACTAGTGACACTCTGTTTGTCTATGTATTCACACATGTATTATGTTTCCGGTTAATACAATTCTAGCATGAATAATAAACTTTTATCATGATATAAGGAAATAAATAATAACTTTATTATTGCCTCTAGGGCATATTTCCATCAGTCTCCCACTTGCACTAGAGTCAATAATCTAGATTATACTGTAATGATTCTAACACCCATGGAGCCTTGGTGCTGATCATGTTTTGCTCGTGGAAGAGGCTTAGTCAACGGGTCTGCTACATTCAGATCCGTATGTATCTTGCAAATCTCTATGTCTCCCACCCGGACTAGATCCCGGATGGAATTGAAGCGTCTTTTGATGTGCTTGGTTCTTTTGTGAAATCTGGATTCCTTTGCCAAGGCAATTGCACCAGTATTGTCACAAAATATTTTCATTGGACCCGATGCACTAGGTATGACACTTAGATCGGATATGAACTCCTTCATCCAAACTCCTTCGTTTGCTGCTTCCGAAGCAGCTATGTACTCCCCTTCACATGTAGATCCCGCCACGATGCTTTGTTTAGAACTGCACCAACTGACAGCTCCACTGTTTAATGTAAACACGTATCCGGTTTGCGATTTAGAATCGTCCGGGTCAGTGTCAAAGCTTGCATCAACGTAACCGTTTACGATGAGCTCTTTGTCACCTCCATATACGAGAAACATATCCTTAGTCCTTTTAAGGTACTTCAGGATGTTCTTGGCCACTGTCCTGTGATCCACTCCTGGATTACTTTGGTACCTCCCTGCTAGACTTATAGCAAGGCACACATCAGGTCTGGTACACAGCATTGCATACATGATAGAGCCTATGGCTGAAGCATAGGGAACATCTTTCATTTTCTCTCTATCTTCTACAGTGGTCGGGCATTGAGTCTGACTCAACTTCACACCTTGTAACCGAGGCAAGAACCCTTTCTTTGCTTGATCCATTTTGAACTTCTTCAAAACTTTGTCAAGGTATGTGCTTTGTGAAAGTCCAATTAAGCGTCTTGATCTATCTCTATAGATCTTAATGCCTAATATGTAAGCAGCTTCACCGAGGTCTTTCATTGAAAAACTCTTATTCAAGTATCCCTTTATGCTATCCAGAAATTCTATATCATTTCCAATCAGTAATATGTCATCCACATATAATATCAAAAATGCTACAGAGCTCCCACTCACTTTCTTGTAAATACAGGCTTCTCCGGAAGTCTGTATAAAACCAAATGCTTTGATCACACTATCAAAGCGTTTATTCCAACTCCGAGAGGCTTGCACCAGTCCACAAATGGATCGCTGGAGCTTGCACACTTTGTTAGCTCCCTTTGGATCGACAAAACCTTCTGGTTGCATCATATACAACTCTTCTTCCAGAAATCCATTCAGGAATGCAGTTTTGACATCCATCTGCCAAATTTCATAATCATAAAATGCGGCACTTGCTAACATGATTCGGACAGACTTAAGCATCACTACGGGTGAGAAGGTCTCATCATAGTCAATCCCTTGAACTTGCCGAAACCCTTTTGCGACAAGTCGAGCTTTGTAGACAGTAATATTACCGTCGGCGTCAGTCTTCTTCTTGAAGATCCATTTATTCTCAATTGCTTGCCGATCATTGGGCAAGTCAACTAAAGTCCACACTTTGTTCTCATACATGGATCCCATCTCAGATTTCATGGCTTCAAGCCATTTTGCGGAATCTGGGCTCACCATCACTTCTTCATAGTTCGTAGGTTCATCATGATCTAGCAGCATGACTTCCAGAACAGGATTACCGTACCACTCTAGCACGGATCTCACTCTGGTTGATCTATGAGGTTCAGTAGTATCTTGTCCCGAAGTTTCATGATCATTATCATTAGCTTCTTCACTAATTGGTGTAGGTGTCACAGAAACAGTTTTCTGTGATGCACTACTTTCCAATAAGGGAGCAGGTACAGTTACCTCGTCAAGTTCTACTTTCCTCTCACTCACTTCTTTCGAGAGAAACTCCTTCTCTAGAAAGTTTCCGAACTTAGCAACAAAAGTCTTGCCTTCGGATCTGTGATAGAAGGTGTATCCAATAGTCTCCTTTGGATATCCTATGAATACACATTTCTCCGATTTGGGTTCGAGCTTATCAGGTTGAAGCTTTTTCACATAAGCATCGCAGCCCCAAACTTTCAGAAATGACAACTTTGGTTTCTTTCCAAACCATAGTTCATAAGGTGTCGTCTCAACGGATTTTGATGGTGCCCTATTTAACGTGAATGCGGCCGTCTCCAAAGCATAACCCCAAAAGGATAGCGGTAAATCAGTAAGAGACATCATAGATCGCACCATATCTAGTAAAGTACGATTACGACGTTCGGACACACCATTACACTGTGGTGTTCCGGGTGGCGTGAGTTGCCAAACTATTCCGCATTGTTTCAAATGTACACCAAACTCGTAACTCAAATATTCTCCTCCACGATCAGATCGTAGAAACTTTATTTTCTTGTTACGATGATTTTCAACTTCACTCTGAAATTCTTTGAACTTTTCAAATGTTTCAGACTTATGTTTCATTAAGTAGATATACCCATATCTGCTTAAGTCATCTGTGAAGGTGAGAAAATAACGATATCCGCCACGAGCCTCAATATTCATCGGACCACATACATCTGTATGTATGATTTCCAACAAATCTGTTGCTCTCTCCATAGTACCGGAGAACGGCGTTTTAGTCATCTTGCCCATGAGGCACGGTTCGCAAGTACCAAGTGATTCATAATCAAGTGGTTCCAAAAGTCCATCAGTATGGAGTTTCTTCATGCGCTTTACACCGATATGACCTAAACGGCAGTGCCACAAATAAGTTGCACTATCATTATCAACTCTGCATCTTTTGGCTTCAACATTATGAATATGTGTGTTACTACTATCGAGATTCAATAAGAATAGACCACTCTTCAAGGGTGCATGACCATAAAAGATATTACTCATATAAATAGAACAACCATTATTCTCTGATTTAAATGAATAACCGTCTCGCATCAAACAAGATCCAAATATAATGTTCATGCTTAACGCTGGCAGCAAATAACAATTATTTAGGTCTAATATTAATCCCGAAGGTAGATGTAGAGGTAGCGTGCCGACCGCGATCACATCGACTTTGGAACCGTTTCCCACACGCATCGTCACCTCGTCCTTAGCCAATCTTCGCTTAGTCCGTAGTCCCTGTTTCGAGTTGGAAATATTAGCAACAGAACCACTATCAAATACCCAGGTGCTATTGCGAGCATTAGTAAGGTACACATCAATAACATGTATATCACATATACCTTTGTTCACCTTGCCATCCTTCTTATCCGCCAAATATTTGGGGCAGTTCCGCTTCCAGAGACCAGTCTGCTTGCAGTAGAAGCACTCAGTTTCAGGCTTAGGTCCAGACTTGGGTTTCTTCTCTTGAGCAGCAACTTGCTTGCTGTTCTTCTTGAAGTTCCCCTTCTTTTTCCCTTTGCCCTTTTTCTTGAAACTAGTGGTCTTGTTGACCATCAACACTTGATGCTCCTTCTTGATTTCTACCTCCGCAGCTTTCAGCATTGCGAAGAGCTCGGGAATAGTCTTATTCATCCCTTGCATATTATAGTTCATCACGAAGCTCTTGTAGCTTGGTGGAAGTGATTGGAGAATTCTGTCAATGACGCTATCATCCGGAAGATTAACTCCCAGTTGAATCAAGTGATTACAATACCCAGACATCTTGATTATATGCTCACTAACAGAACTATTCCCCTCCATCTTGCAGCTATAGAACTTATTGGAGACTTCATATCTCTCAATCCAGGCATTTGCTTGAAATATTAACTTCAACTCCTGGAACATCTCATATGCCCCATGACGTTCAAAATGTCGTTGAAGTCCCAGTTCTAAGCCGTAAAGCATGGCACATTAAACTATCGAGTAGTCATCAGCTTTGCTCTGCCAGACGTTCATAACATCTGGTGTTGCTCCAGCAGCAGGCCTGGCACCCAGCGGTGCTTCCAGGACGTAATTCTTCTGTGCAGCAATGAGGATAATCCTCAAGTTACGGACCCAGTCCGTGTAATTGCTACCATCATCTTTCAACTTTGCTTTCTCAAGGAACGCATTAAAATTCAACGGAACAACAGCACAGGCCATCTATCTACAATCAAACATACATAAGCAAGATACTATCAGGTACTAAGTTCATGATAAATTTAGGTTCAATTAATCATATTACTTAAAGAACTCCCACTTAGATAGACATCCCTCTAATCCTCTAAGTGATTACGTGATCCAAGTCAACTAAACCATGTCCGATCATCACGTGAGATGGAGTAGTTTCGTTGGTGAACATCACTATCTTGATCATATCTACTATATGATTCACGCTCGACCTTTCGGTCTCCGTGTTCCGATGCCATATCTGTATATGCTTGGCTCGTTAAGTATAACCTGAGTATTCCACATGTGCAACTGTTTTGCACCCGTTGTATTTGAACGTAGAGCCTATCACACCCGATCATCACGTGGTGTCTCAGCAGAAAAGAACTTTCGCAACGGTGCATACTCAGGGAGAACACTTCTTGATAATTAGTGAGAGATCATCTTATAATGCTACCGTCAATCAAAGCAAGATAAGATGCATAAAAGATAAACATCACATGCAATCAATATAAGTGATATGATATGGCCATCATCATCTTGTGCTTGTGATCTCCATCCTCGAAGCACCGTCGTGATCACCATCATCACCGGCGCGACACCTTGATCTCCATCGTAGCATCGTTGTCGTCTCGCCAATCTCATGCTTCCACGACTATCGCTACCGCTTAGTGATAAAGTAAAGCATTACAGCGCGATTGCATTGCATACAATAAAGCGACAACCATATGGCTCCTGCCAGTTGCCGATAACTCGGTTACAAAACATGATCATCTCATATAATAAAATTTAGCATCATGTCTTGACCATATCACATCACAACATGCCCTGCAAAAACAAGTTAGACGTCCTCTACTTTGTTGTTGCAAGTTTTACGTGGCTGCTACGGGCTTAAGCAAGAACCAATCTTACCTACGCATCAAAACCACAACGATAGTTTGTCAAGTTGGTGTTGTTTTAACCTTCGCAAGGACCGGGCGTAGCCACACTCGGTTCAACTAAAGTTGGAGAAACTGTCACCCGCTAGCCACCTTTGTGCAAAGCACGTCGGGAGAACCGGTCTCGCGTAAGCGTACGCGTAATGTCGGTCCGGGCCGCTTCGTCCAACAATACTGCCGAACCAAAGTAGGACATGTTGGTAAGCAGTATGACTTATATCGCCCACAACTCACTTGTGTTCTACTCGTGCATATAACATCAACACATAAAACCTAGGCTCAGATGCCACTGTTGGGTTTCGTAGTAATTTCAAAAAATTTCCTATGCACACGCAAGATCATGGTGATGCATAGCAACGAGAGGGGGAGAGTGTGATCTACGTACCCTTCTAGATCGACAACGGAAGCGTTAACTTGGTTGATGTAGTCGTACGTCTCCACGGCCCGACCGATCAAGCACCGAAACTACGTCACCTCCGAGTTCTAGCACACGTTCAGCTCGATGACGATCCCCGGACTCCGATCCAGCAAAGTGTCGGGGAAGAGTTCCGTCAGCACGACGGCGTGGTGACGATCTTGATGTTCTACCGTCGTAGGGCTTCGCCTAAGCACCGCTACAATATTATGGAGGACTATGGTGGAAGGGGGCACCGCACACGGCTAAGAATATGATAAAGGTTCAAAGGGGAGGCTGGCCGGCCAAGAGGAGGCGCGCCAGGAGGAGTCCTACTCCCTCCGGGAGTAGGACTCCCCCCTTTCCTAGTTGGAATAGGATTCACGGAGGGGGAAAAGAGGAGAGAGAGGAGGAAGGGGGGCCGGCCCCCTCTCCTTGTCCTATTCGGACCAAGGGGGGGAGGGGCGCGCGGCCCATCTATGGCCACCTCTCCTCTCTTCCACTAAGTCCCACTAAGGCCCATATACCTCCCGGGGGGTTCTGGTAACCTCCCGGTACTCCGGTAAAATCCCGATTTCACCCGGAACACTTCCGATATCCAAACATAGGCTTCCAATATATCAATCTTTATGTCTCAACCATTTCGAGACTCCTCGTCATGTCCGTCATCACACCCGGGACTCCGAACAAACTTTGGTACATCAAAATGTATAAACTCATAATATAACTGTCATCGTAACCTTAAGCGTGCGGACCCTACGGGTTCGAGAACAATGTAGACATGACCAAGACACGTCTCCGGTCAATAACCAATAGCGGAACCTGGATGCTCATATTGGCTCCTACATATTCTACGAAGATCTTTTATCGGTCAGACTGCATAACAACATACGTTGTTCCCTTTGTCACCGGTATGTTACTTGCCCGAGATTCGATCGTCGGTATCCCATACCTAGTTCAATCTCGTTACCGGCAAGTCTCTTTACTCGTTGCGTAATACATCATCCCGCAACTAACTCATTAGTTGCAATGCTTGCAAGGCTTCAGTGATGTGCATTACCGAGAGGGCCCAGAGATACCTCTCCGACAATCGGAGTGACAAATCCTAATCTCGAAATACGCCAACCCAACATGTACCTTTGGAGACACCTGTAGAGCACCTTTATAATCACCCAGTTACATTGTTACGTTTGGTAGCACACAAAGTGTTCCTCCGGCAAACGGAAGTTGCATAATCTCATAGTCATAGGAACATGTATAAGTCATGAAGAAAGCAATAGCAACATACTAAACGATCGGGTGCTAAGCTAATGGAATGGGTCATGTCAATCAGATCATTCAACTAATGATGTGATCCCGTTAATCAAATGACAACTCTTTGTCCATGGTTTGGAAACATAACCATCTTTGATTAACGAGCTAGTCAAGTAGAGGCATACTAGTGACACTCTGTTTGTCTATGTATTCACACATGTATTATGTTTCCGGTTAATACAATTCAAGCATGAATAATAAACTTTTATCATGATATAAGGAAAGAAATAATAACTTTATTATTGCCTCTAGGGCATATTTCCTTCAGTTCTACCGCTGGTACCGGGTTGTGCCGTCCCAATGGGTCTCCATTCGGTGCTTGGGCGGTTCCACCGCTCAAACCCACGTAACCTACGTCCGGTACTACCGATTGACGCCGTGCGGTACTACCGCTGCCTCCTAGGCACCAGAAGTATTGCCTCCAACCACCGGTCTGTACCAGATACAGGGGCGTGTCTACGGGCCTATATATACTCGACGGGGCTGAAGGGTTGTCTTTTTCCCTTCGTCCTCGTTCCTCTTCTCTTTGCCCTAGCCGCCGGCCATCTCTACCCCACATCTCTACCCCTGCCCTGGAGTGCGTCCCGCGCTTCGGATCCTTGGCTCTCCGTGGATTCTCTCCATGGAGGCCTCCCGATCTCTTCCCATGGATGGTGGTAATGCCTCGTGTTCTTTGCTTCTAGATCTTTCTAGGGTTCTTCCTTGTCTAAGGCATTACTTAACTTTCCGCGTTTAGGGTTCGAACTATGGTATAGAAGAGATCTTTGTTAGCCTCCTGTCTTGTTTGGAGCACTTAGAATTCGGAATATTACTTGTGTGATTCATATGCCTCGGTTAGATCTATCTTCCCTGGTAGTGCCACTGTCAGCGGTTCTACCGCCCCTACGGGCGATACAACCGCTGGAGCGGTAGTACCGGCGGAAGATCCGGTACAACCGGAGGATATCAACCACACAACACTGTTCTATCTTCTCTGTTGTTGCAACTTGTTCCTTTTCTGCTAGTGAGTGCAATCCTCTCATCCTTGTTGGGTTTTTGTGTGTTCGTTTCATGTGTGTGTTCAGGTGGCTCTAGTTCTCGCTCTGCTCCTCGCAAGACCAAGAAGAGGGCACGAAGGACCTTGCGCCCGGTTGTGTCTGATGATGAAGAAGAAGTTGTGATTCCCACCAAGCCCACTCGCCGTGAAAAGTCTGCAGCTGCTAAGCAACGTGTGGTTATGCCATTGCATCGTTGGAAAGCTAAGGATTGGGAAGCCTTCCGATCAAAGAATTCGTATGAGGTTCCCATTGCTCCCCGTTGGACCACCGTTTAGTTTCGGAATGAGATGCAAGTGCGGATTGTTCATGAACTCTTTGAGCACAATAAGAACAGATATGCCAAGCAGTGGACAATTGATCTTGACCATTGGAGGACAACATGGAGTATTTTGGTGAGGCGCTGGCTCTCTGCGAGGAGTTTGATCTTGTCAAGCTCATGTCAGTCAACTGTGACTTTGATGTTCAACTCATCCATCAGTTCTATGCCACGGTTCATTTTGGGGAAGATGATGCGCGCACTCTCACCTTCATGTGTCGCGATGAATTGTTTCACGTTCCCTGGAGGGCATTCTGCAATGCTATTGGGTACGAGGATACCGGTCTAGAAGGAAGGGGTGGCATTCGTCCTCATGATTTTCCTGAGTCCATGCCTAAGGAGAAGCTTGCCCCTCTGTACATTCGGGGTCGTGGGATTATTGGAGAATCCAAGGATTTGGAGAAGGTCTATGACATCATGCACCATGTGTTCCGCAATGTGCTCTTGCCCAAGGTGGGCAATCAAGATGAGATTCATGGTTATCTGGTTGATTTGATGGTTGCTATGAAGACCATGGTGGGGACAGGAGCAACGTTTGATGTGTCAAATTGGATGTGGCATGAGATGTACAACATGGTCATCTACCGTAAAGTCCCAATCTATGCCCCGTTTGTCATGTGCCTTCTGAACTCTATGTGGGCTGTTCGTCGTCCTGGAGAGCTCCTCACTTCTCCAGACAACCTCACTGTTCATGAGGTCAAACTCCTTAAGAAGAAGAAGCATGCCGAGCCTTGCTTCCCTGAAAATGCTCCTGAGGATGTCTATGATACTTCTGACGATGAGGACTTTGAGCTGGAGCCAGGGGCCAAGCCTTCGTGGGTGGCCAAACTTACTGCCAAGGTGAAGAAGACCTTTTGTCTCCAGGCTGACATCCAGAAGAAGATGTATGAGGCACATGTCAATGAGAAGCTTGCACGGCGTCGCCAAATTGCAATGATGAGGCACCTCAACATGCCGGTTCAGAGTGGCTCTGAGAAGAGCATCACCCCAGAGGAGCGTTGGATTTCTACCCATAGCACCTGGACTGATGATGAAGCCCCTCCCCAGCCATCCTCCTCGTTTGCAGCAGCTGACAATGTCATGGAAGAATCTGATCACGACGACGATGACGACTCTGATGATGAGGATCCAGATGCGACCGAGGAGTCAGAGGAGGACTCCTGAGCTTTGGGACGCTAGCTTCGCTCTTTTCCTTTTTGGTGTCTTGATGCCAAAGGGGGAGAGAGTTCTATAGGTCTCGGGGATTTGCTTGTTTTTGTTCGTGGACTTGTTTCGTTCCTTGCTGTGTGTGAGACTTATGTTACTTCTTTTACCTTTCCTTTCTTCGGCCTTTATCATTATTATTGCACTCTAAGTATTATATTGTTTCTCCTTTTTGTGCTCAGAGTGGCGAGTCTATAAAATCTAGGGGGAGTCTAGTCCTGAAAGTGGTCTAGTCCTGAAAGTGTGCCCACGCTTTCTAACAGCTAGTTCCTATTGGGGCACACATTCAAGGGGAGTTCCGTCTAGATTTCATTGACTTATCTCTTGCAAATCGTGTTGTTGTCATCATCCACCAAAAAGGGGGAGATTGAAAGGGCATTTCCCTACTTTATGTTTTGGATGATGATGACAACCCTTTGTGGTCTAATCGTATGCTATATGTTTCAGGTTCTCAATGCTTAGGCTTACTTCGGATTGCTATTGCCTCTCGAAGGGAAAGATCGAAGACGTGTCCTCTACGCTTTTATTTTCTTTGGTCGTAGAGTACCCGTACTATCAAGAGGGAATCCTCATTAGGAAGCTCTGGGGGAATCAGTTCACGTACACTTTCCTCACCCCTTCTTTGTCTTCCTCAGTTGTGTGTGTGTGAGAGAGATCCCCCTGTCTTTCCCTCTTGTTTCTGCTCTTCCCAGCGGTTGTACCGCTCCCTGGAGTGGTTGTACCGCTGGACCTTGATGCTCTCCAGCTTTGACCGAGCGGTTGTACCGCTGCCTCCGGGCGGTGGTACCGCCACCTTGCTCAACAAAGGCTAGGACGGTGGTTCCGGCCATGCACCGCTCAAGTACCGCTCAAGGCTCTGTTCTGATGCGATTCTCGGGCGATGGTGGCCCGGTTGATCCGGTCGATCCTCGTTGACCGGTACCACCGGTGGTCTGAGCGGTTCTTCCGCTCAGAACTTCACCGTCCAAGAGCTCAGAGCCATGCGGTTGTTCCGGTCATCGCTCAAGTACCGGTCTCGTCTCTGTTTCGAGGCGGTAGTTGTGCGGTGGCTGGGCGGTTGGTCCGGTCATTCTCTTAACCGGTACCACCACATAGTGGACCGGTTGTACCGCCTGATAGGGTTCTGCAGCTACACCGTGAGTCCCGGTTGTACCGGGACAAGGACCGGTTGTATCGCTGCGGGGCTGAAAGCGCAGCAACGGCTGGATTTTTTAGGGTTGGTATTTAAGAGAGCTTCTCCCACCTACCACACTTACCTTTGACCCCTCTCACTCCACCATTGATGCACCTTAAGCTCTCTTGCCCGATCTCTCTCTCTAGCCACCCAAACTTGTTGATTTGCTAGGGATTGAAGGAGGAGACCTAGATTTACACTTCCACCAAAGGATATTTGCTTTCCCCATACTTTCTTGTGTGGATTTTGTTACTCTTGGGTGTTTGAGCACCCTAGACGGTTGAGGTCACCTCGGAGCCATATTCCATTGTGGTGAAGCTTCGTGGTTTTGTTGGGAGCCTCCAATTAAGTTGTGGAGAGAGCCCCAACCTTGTTTGTAAAGGTTCGGTCGCCGCCTTCAAGGGCACCAATAGTGGAATCACGACATCTCGCTTTGTGTGAGGGCGTGAGGAGAATACGGTGGCCCTAGTGGCTTCTTGAGGAGCATTGTGCCTCCACACCGCTCCAACGAAGACGTACTTCCTCTCAAAGGGAAGGAATTTCGGCAACACATCCTCGTCTCCACCGTCTCCATTCTTGGTTATCTCGTGCCCTTACTTGAGCAAGCTTATTTGTTTCATATCTCCTGCTTGCTTGTGTTCCTATCCTTGTTGCATCATATAGGTTGCTCACTTAGTTGCATATCTAGACAACCTACTTTGATGCAAAGTTTAAATTGTTAAAGAAAAGCTAAAAATTGTTAGTTGCCTATTCACCCCCCCCCCTCTAGTCAACCATATTGATCCTTTCACCAGGTATTCCCCCGCGTGTCTTCTGTATCCGCATGGGCTGCAGACTGCTGTTGGGCCGTGAAAATATGAGAATCGAAGGCCCAATTGATTTTTGCCCGGGTAAACAAGCTACTGAACATGTTTAGCGCTTCATTAATTTGGATCGATCGCTGTTGTCGAGGCCTAGCGAGCCCGGGCAAGTGCCCAGGGTCGCTGGGCGGTGGCTCCGCCACTGGTTGTGTGTAAGTACTTTGTATCTTTTGCCGCCTTGTTTTTCTCTTTGAATGTTGTTTGTCGCTATGTAATTTCGGCCGATTGAAAATTCTGTTAATTCAAAGCCGGGTTCTTCTTGAGCTTTCACTCTAAAAAAATGTTTGTTGACCATGTGTTATCTAATCTAAGAAACGATCTGACCGGCTTTGATACTCGTTGAGCTGTATAAGCATCCTGTTGGTCTCTGCAAAGTTGCATGTGAAGGTGACACCATGTCGTACCGAAAGCTATGGTCAGTGCTCAAACTTGAGGAGGGGGGCACGCAGGGAAACACTGGTTGCTTCTGACAGGAGGAAGTGTCGGACGCATGCTTCCTCTCCTAACCTCTGTTGCACACAAGCGGTTCAGCCATAGGTCTCGCTCCTTAACTTCTGTGTCAGTTGATCATCAGCTTAGCATGTGGAGGTATTCAATCATCCATTGGCCCCATAATTAATCAATGAGGAGCCCCTCCTTCCTCCGAGCTTCCCTCCCCACGTGAGAATGCCAAGCTCCTTAGCTGGAGAACAGATCGATCGAGAGAGGCAGTAAGCATATCTTACTCCGATTAATCATAGTTGTCTAGCGTAATGGAGGACCAGCTCCGGGGTCTATGGTGCCTCCTAACCCAGCCGTACGCAGTGGGTATGAACATGCATGATGGTCCGTAACACAAAGCTTCTCGCTTTACACTATAGCATGGCTAGTCCTACTAATTAATCTCTGCTGTTGATGGAACTGACCGACAGGAGATGACACCCGTAGCTACTTAACTAGAGCATGAAATCACCTGTAGTGGAATCCACGCACAGCGAAAGGAGCCTTGTCGAGGATGCATGCATGCATCCATGCTCGGTTGTTCGTACGCATGCATGCAAAAGATAACTGGGCTTTGTTTTTTTTTTTCTCTCTTCGTGGAAAGATAGCTGGGCTTTACGGTCACATGCAAGGATTCCCGCGCTTGATAAGCTGCTTGATCGCCGCGCACGTCCGAGGATTTCGTACACATGGTCGACAGTGCTGATCGATGGAAGATCATGCATGCTCCAACAACAGAGCGCGGAGGGTTAATCATTGGTTAATTGTGAGAGTGTCATGGCAAAGCATGAATACACGAATGAGCCGTGCATTTGGACATGATGGATTAGACAATAAGCTATCTCTGGTCCAGTGGATGCAGAGCAGGCGGCCGGCAAGGCATGTGCAGGAGCCAGGAAGGCTCGCCAGTAACGCCATGTGCCGAGCGCGTGTGTTTATATATATACGCCGAGTGGCAGGAGGTGCCGTTGCATTGCATACACGAGAGCTACTGCAATGGGCCGACCCAAACGGACGCGCGCTTTATCCATTTTTTATCCGTTTGGATTGGCCAGGCGGACGCCGGCGTCCGCATTTTAAAATGGGTCGGCTTGACCGACCAGCGGGGAGGCCGACCCAAATGTGGCGACGTGAAAAAAAAACAAATTGCGCGAAAATAAATATAACTAAACATAAAAGTGGCCGGTCAAACGTCGGCCAAAGTCCACCTACATCTAATAAACATTAAATAAAAACATTAAAAAAGTCTGCGCCCGCCTGCTGCCGCCCCGCACGCTGCTCTAGACGTCGTCGCCTTTGCCCTTGCCCTTGCCATCGACGTCGCCGTCGTCGGTGAGGTCGATGAAGACCGGAGCAGGGCCAGCCCACCCGAACGCCGCCTGGTACGCTGCCAGGGCAGCCTCCTCCTGCGTCTGCTGGGGCGGCGGCATTGCGGCAAGCCGCGCACGCTCCTCCTCCTCCTCCTCCTCGAGCCGGAGCGCCTCCGCGTCGCATTGGAGCATGGCCTCGTAGCGCATCTGCTCCTCGCCGTCGCCCTGCTCCTGGCGGAGCCAGTGCTCCTTCCATCACTCGAGGTGGGCCGCCTCTTCCTCCGGCGTCACGGCGAAGTAGACGGGAGGCGCGCTCACCCACTCGCGGTACTGACCCGTCCACGAGTAGGCCTCCTCCGGCCAAGTGGGTGGAGGTGGGGAGTGCTTACGCGACGGCTCCGGCTCCGGCTTGGGCTGTACGGGCGGCGACGACGGAGGCGGCGGCACGAAGAGCGGGGTGTGGACGGAGTCCCCCGCCGCCGACAGGGCAAGGGCTTGCTTCAACCCATCCCAGTGCGCGTCCTCCTCGATGCGGCTAGCCTCCAGCGCGTGCTGCGGGGCCTCCTCGAGGGCGGCTTGGTACTCCGCCTCCGCCTCCATGTCCTCCGGCTCTACCTGCGGGGGCGGCGGTGGGAACGGCGGCGGGACGGCGTCGACACCCGAGCACCGTTGCTCCTCGTGTTCGAGGGCGAACCAAGCCTCCCAGTTAGGAGAGTCGGCGGTGTACTCGGGCAGCCCACGCTGCTCCGGTGTGAGCAGCGCACGGCGCCGACGCACCTCGTCATCGTGCGCCTGCTGGGTCCACGGAACCGCCGGCACCGGGATCCGGTTTGGATCCAAATGCCAATGGTGCGGCAGCGTCATGTCGGGGTAGGGGAGGGGCTGCCTGTACTCCCAGTGCCACCGCGCTTTGGTGCACCGGAATGTGCAGGCACCGGCGTCCAGGGCTGAAACGCGCCGGCGGTGGAGGAGGAGGGGGAGGGGGAGCACGGGATGACGAGGCACCGGGGATGCCCTTCCCCTTGCCATTGCTTTTGCCGAAGAGGCCCATGGCGCGCGCTAGGGTTTGCGGTCGCCGGCGAGGAAGCAAAGGAAGTGGTGGGGGCCAGATGTGGATGGGAGAAGTGGATGAGGCCGACCCCGCCGCACGCGTGGTTAAAAAGGACACGCACACTGGCTGACGCGTGGGCCCGCTGTCGATGGTCGTCATAAATAAGACGACCGATGGCGGTTGGGTGGCCGCCAGGTGGAGACGCAGCGGACGGCGAGAAGACGCGCGGCGCGTCCGCTTCACGTCCGCGCCGGACGCATTCCAGGCGCAATTTTGGGCCAGAAATGGGTCGATGCGGACGCCGGGCGGACACGATTTGAGTTTGGGTCGGCGCGTTGGGCCGCCACTTTTTTCCACGCCGACCCAAACGGACGCGGGCGGACGAAATGGGTCGCCCCGTTGGAGTTGCTCTGATTAGTCTATATTGTTGGAATTTTGCTAGTAGGCCTTTGGCCCAAAGCCCAACTAAAATTCTGAAATTCTCTTGGCCCATTCATGCACACATGTGAGTGGAGTGAGTGAGGCTAAAGTTTAGTCCCACCCCGGAAGTTGAGAGAGAGTTGCACCTCTTTATAAGGTGAGCTCTTCTACCACTTGTATGAGCATGAGAAGAGAAGACCTACACGCGCGCTCCTCCTCCTCACTCGCCTCGCCACGCCTCGTCACGACGCGTCGCGGGTTGCGGGATTGAGCTGAGCCGAGGACAGAGCTATGCATGTTGTCTATATTTGCTGCTCGGGAAAATTAATGAGTCATTAATTAGTAATTAACGGATGTGTTAATTACTGAACCGTTTCTGATTCTTTTGGATTGTGACGACTCAGACGTGGGGTTTATTTCCACGACCTACCCGGCCCGCACTATATAGTCAGGCAGACGTCTACCCTAGCCGCAGCCGCTTCGTATGGTTTCTCACCACCGTTCTAGATCATTGCGCCGCCAAGCAAGTCTTTTTCATCCCTCCTTCCGACGTGCACCGCGAGAAGGGACAGCAGGCCTCCGGAACCCCGCCTCTCGTGATCCTGTACGAGAGAGGGGCGATCAGGTTTTTGGGGAGCGCACTCGCGCGACTGCTGGCAGCGACGACTTCGTGAACGATGACTTCTTCCCCGACCTCGGCAACCTCATGCTCGACGACATGGGCGACAACGTCAACGCCGGCGGTGCTGCACCCGCTGCACCGTATGTGATTCTAATCTTCCAGTTCGAGATCGTGGTAGAATTCATGTTTCTAGTATGTGCCCTAGATGTGATATGTTCATCTGCTATGCTAGTTCGCATGATTAGTTTAATCTCTGCTACTGTGGTCATGATTTATCTTCTGTTTATTCGGATTAAATCTCGTAGTAATTTGCTCATATTTCCAACAATCCAAAAACCTGAATATAGGTAATTTACTCCGAGTGGTTTTGTTGCGCATCTGAAGCCGCCTGCCTTTAAGGGGGCGCAATATAAGAGGTGGCGCACGAGAGCAGTCTACTAGTTTCAGACCATGGGCTGCTATGATGCCGCCAAGGGCAAGCCTGAGGGCGATCTTAATCCAGCACAGTTGGAAGCTTTTGAGAAGATCGATACCCTCTTTAAAGACGCTCTTCTGAGTGTTCTTGATGACTCCATTGTGGATTCGTATATGTCGTTTGACAACGGCAAGGACATGTGGGCTGCGCTCGAGGCCAAGTTTGGTGCCTCGGACGCCGACAGCGAGTTGTACGTCATGGAACAATTCTATGACTACAAGATGACTGATGAGCGCCCTGTTGTACAGCATGCTCATGAGATACAGTCGCTCGCAAAAGAACTTGAGTACTTCAAGTGTGTGTTGCCGGACAAATTTGTTGCCGGAGGCATCATTTCCAAGCTTCCACCTTCGTGGAAC
Organism: Triticum dicoccoides; assembly: GCF_002162155.2. Lineage (NCBI taxonomy): Eukaryota > Viridiplantae > Streptophyta > Magnoliopsida > Poales > Poaceae > Triticum > Triticum dicoccoides. Next base: position 124,465,959 of record NC_041392.1, on the reverse strand, counting down.
AGTTTTGCTACTTCCCTGAAACACAAGAGACATGAGTTTTTCGTTACGGATCTCATTGGTACTCTTGATGTTGAAGAGAAGGCGAGAGCAAAGGACACACGTGCTCGAGTTGCTGAGGGAGGTTCTAGTGCCCATATGGTACAGAAGAAGAACTCTCAGCCCAACAAGTTCAAAAACAACAAGAACAAAACTCAGGGCAAAGGCAAGTTTGATACAAAGAACAAGCCATCACATTCTACCAACTTCAAGAAGAATTCTCATAAGAAGGGGAAGGGACTTTGCCATGTCTGCGGTGATCCTAATCACTGGGCTCCGAAGTGTCCTAACCGCTTTGAGGAGCGCGAACATGAGAAGAGCGGCAAGTCCGCTAATGTTGTCATCGGTGATACTGATATGAAGGAATCAGGGTACGGTATTTTTCAGGAGCGCGAACATGAGAAGAGCGGCAAGTCCGATAATGTTGTCATCGGTGATACTGATATGAAGGAATCAGGGTACGGTATTTTTCCTACCATCCTTTCAGTATTTCAATCCTCTGATTGGTTAATTGACACTGGTGCCAATGTACATGTTTGTGCTGACGCCTCCATGTTTTCTTCTTACCAGGCAACAGGGACTTCACCCGTGCTGATGGGGAACGTGTCACATGCCATCGTTCGAGATGTTGGTACGGTCGATCTGAAGTTTACTTCGGGGAAGACTGTGCGTCTGAAGAACGTTCATCATGTGCCGTCCATCAATAAAAATCTCGTTAGCGGTTCCCGTTTATGTCGAGATGGTTTTAAGTTGGTTTTCGAATCCAATAAAGTTGTAATTTCTAAGTGTGGACAATTTGTTGGAAAAGGCTATGAGTGCGGAGGCTTGTTCCGTCTATCTTTGTCAGATATTTGCACTAAAGTTATTAATAATGTTTGCCACAATAATGAGTCTGATATTTGGCATTCACGACTTTGTCATATTAACTTTGGTTGCATGACGCGGCTAGCCAATATGAATTTAATTCTGAAAATCTCCACTATCAAAGGCTCTAAGTGCCAAGTATGTGTGCAAGCTAAGCAACCTCGCAAGTCCCATAAGACTGCAGAGGCAAGAGACTTGGCGCCACTAGAGCTTATACATTCTGATCTTTGTGAGATGAATGGCGTGTTGACAAAAGGTGGAAAGAGATACTTCATGACGTTGATTGATGACTCCACTAGATATTGTTATGTGTATCTTCTGAAATCAAAAGATGAGGCTTTGACTTTCTTTAAAAACTATAAAGTTGAGGTAGAGAACCAACTTGATCGAAAAATTAAACGGCTTAGGTCCAATCATGGTGGAGAGTATTTTTTCAATGAATTTGATCTATTTTGTGCGGAACATGGTATAATCCATGAGAGGACGCCTCCCTACTCACCCCAGTCAAATGGGGTAGCCGAAAGAAAGAACCAAACTCTAACTGATATGGTTAACACCATGTTAGACACTTCGGGTCTATCCAAGGAATGGTGGGGGGAGGCGCTAATGACTGCATGTCATGTCCTAAACCGAGTTCCCACAAAGCATAAGACCATGACTCCATTTGAGGAATGGGAAAGGAAAAGGTTGAAACTCTCTTACCTACGTACTTGGGGTTGTTTGGCGAAAGTCAATATACCAATTCCCAAGAAGCGCAAGCTTGGACCAAAAACCGTGGATTGTGTTCTTCTGGGCTATGCTTTTCATAGCATCGGCTATAGATTTTTGATAATAAAATCTGAGGTATCCAACATGCATGTTGGTACGATTATGGAATCAAATGATGCAACTTTCTTTGAGGACATATTTCCTATGAAGGATATGTCGAGTTCATCAAATCAGGAGATACCTACTCCATCTAGTGAGGAATTCACTGTAATTCCTGAACCCACCATTGCGATGGAACACGTTGAGAATCCTGTTGAGGGTGACAATGGAACTCCTGTGAGGAGTAAGAGACAGAGGACTGCAAAGTCTTTTGGTGATGATTTCATTGTGTACCTCGTGGATGACACACCCAGGACTATTTCAGAAGCCTATGCATCTTCTGATGCTGACTACTGTAAGGAAGCTGTACGTAGCGAGATGGATTCCATCTTAGCTAACGGTACCTGGGAGATCACTGACCGTCCTTATGGGTGCAAACCTGTAGGATGTAAGTGGGTGTTCAAGAAGAAGCTTAGACCTGATGGTACGATTGAAAAGTACAAGGCACGGCTTGTGGCCAAGGGTTATACCCAGAAAGAAGGTGAAGACTTCTTTGATACTTACTCACCCGTGGCTAGACTGACCACAATTCGGGTGCTACTATCACTGGCTGCCTCACATGGTCTTCTTGTTCATCAAATGGACGTTAAGACGGCTTTCCTCAATGGAGAGTTGAAGGAGGAAATTTACATGGATCAGCCAGATGATTTTGTAGTACCTGGTCAGGAAGGAAAGGTGTGCAAGTTATTAAAGTCTTTATATGGCCTTAAACAAGCTCATAAGGAGTGGCATGAGAAGTTCGAAAGAACATTAACTGCTGCTGGCTTTGTAGTAAACGATGGTGACAAGTGCGTGTACTATCGCTATGGTGGGGGCGAAGGAGTTATTCTTTGTCTGTATGTCGACGACATATTGATTTTTGGAACCAAACTTGATTTAATCAAGGAGGTTAAGGATTTCTTATCTCGCTATTTTAAGATGAAGGATCTAGGAGTAGCTAATGTTATCTTAAACATCAAGCTGTTGAGAGATGAGAATGGTGGGATCACACTGCTTCAGTCTCATTATGTGGAAAATGTCTTGAGTCGTTTCGGGTATAGCGACTGCACGCCTTCTTCAACTCCATATGATGCTAGTGTGTTGCTTCGAAAGAATCGACGGATTGATAGAGATCAACTGAGGTATTCTCAGATTATTGGCTCGCTTATGTATTTGGCGAGTGCCACGAGGCCTGACATCTCTTTTGCTGTGAGCAAGCTGAGTCGGTTTGTGTCAAAACCGGGAGATGATCATTGGCATGCGCTTGAGAGAGTTATGCGCTATTTGAAAGGCACCGCGAGCTATGGGATTCACTACACCGGGTATCCAAGGGTACTGAAGGGTTATAGTGACTCAAACTGGATATCTGATGCTGATGAGATTAAGGCCACAAGTGGTTATGTTTTTACACTTGGTGGTGGCGCTGTTTCCTGGAAGTCTTGCAAGCAGACCATCTTAACGAGGTCAACTATGGAAGCAGAACTCACAGCATTAGACACTGCCACTGTTGAAGCAGAGTGGCTTCGTGAACTCTTGATGGACTTACCTATGGTTGAAAAACCAATACCCCCTATCCTGATGAACCGTGATAATCAAACTGTGATCGTCAAGATAAACAGTTCTAAGGACAATATGAAGTCCTCAAGGCATGTGAAGAGGAGACTAAAATCTGTCAGAAAATTGAGGAACTCCGTAGTTATTACGTTGGATTATATCCAAACATCGAAAAACTTGGCAGATCCCTTCATAAAGGGTCTATCACGTAATGTGATAGATAATGCATCGATGGAGATGGGTTTGAGACCCACCGCATGAGTTGTCCATAGTGGTAACCCACTCTATGTGATCGGAGATCCCGTGAAGTAGAAGTGGGAGACAAGCTGTTGGCCAGCTGGGAGGAGAGTATCCCTATATTAACTATCCCACTCCGTGAACATGCAATACTCTCCTAATCTGCATGGCAGGTTGATACTTATCTTAATGTGTTTCAAGTGGCTTATTCGGGTAAGCAGAGATGTTGTCCTGCAGAACATCTTCTGAGGAACACACCTATATGAACTTGATTGTTAACGTCGCAGTCTGTGAGAATTGGGTGTTCTCTAATAAATTCATGAAAAGGCCCTAGAGTATGACGTATATGCTCCACCCGCGGGGAAGCCTTGCGGCAACCAAGTATCGGTGAAGAATTTGTGTGAAACTAATCTCGCAGAAAACTTATAGTTCAAGGCATAGTTCACTATTCAAGTTGTGATCTAGTGTAACATAAATATCTAAGTGGAAGTTCAACTTCATAGTCTCCACTAAGCACCGGTATATAAACAATATTTTGGAACTAAATGATGAGATGTGCCAATGAGACTTTGTGGGGATTGTTGGAATTTTGCTAGTAGGCCTTTGGCCCAAAGCCCAACTAAAATTCTGAAATTCTCTTGGCCCATTCATGCACACATGTGAGTGGAGTGAGTGAGACTAAAGTTTAGTCCCACCCCGGAAGTTGAGAGAGAGTTGCACCTTTTTATAAGATGAGCTCTTCTACCACTTGTATGAGCATGAGAAGAGAAGACCTACACGCGCGCTCCTCCTCCTCGCTCGCCACGCCACGACGCGCCGCGGGTTGCGGGATTGAGCCGAGCCGAGGACAGAGCTATGCACGTCGTCTATATTTTTGCTGCTCGGGAAAATTATTCCCACGACCTACCCGGCCCGCACTATATAGTCAGGCAGACGTCAACCCTAGCCGCAGCCGCTTCGTATGGTTTCTCACCACCGTTCCAGATCATTGCCAAGCAAGTCTTCACCATCCCTCCTTCTGGCGTGCACCGTGAGAAGGGACAGCAGGCCTCCGGAACCCCGCCTCTCGTGATCCTGTACGGGAGAGGGGCGATCAGGTTTTTGGGGAGCGACACTCGCGCGACTGCTGGCAGCGACGACTTCGCGAACGACGACTTCTTCCCCGACCTCAACGCCGGCGGTGTTGCACCCGCTGCACCGTATGTGATTCTATCCTTCCAGTTCGAGATCGTGGTAGAATTCATATTTGTAGTATGTGCCCTAGATGTGATATGTTCATCTGCTATGCTAGTTCGCATGATTAGTTTAATCTCTGCTGCTGTGGTCATGATTTATCTTCTGTTTATTCGGATTAAATCTCGTAATAATTTGCTCATATTTTTAACATATATATTCGTACGTATCCAGCCAGGATCGGTCCAGCTACTAGCTGTGCGGCACCACATGTACAGTACCACGTACACACACAACCGACCGACTAGCTAAGTATACTACCTAGCCTGCTGTGTTGCCGGCCGTGAGCCGTCCGTTGGTGCCTGCTGATGGATGCAGGAGGTAAAGGTGGCCTACGCTCCGTCTGGTGACTGGCGTACGACCGTATGTATGTACGTACGCGTGTGCCGTACTGCGCTTTATACACGTACAGTGCCTCTCACCTTTTTCTATGGACCTCACCTGCCGACGAGGCTTCGCGTGCAGGTCACCAGTGTTATCACAAACTAGCCATGGGACCATCCACACACGGCCGTGCAAATGATTAAGTAAACTTGCCCAATTTGGATGCACTAAGTACACTAGCTAGTACCCCTAGTAGAGTAGTACATACAATACATGTAGCGTGTTACTACTGTCGTACGCGATACACTCACGCTGTCACGCACGCAAAGGGGTCGTCGGCGGGATCTCCTCGACCACTGGAGGTGGAAGGGTCTCTGAAAAGTGAAAACCCGTACCACCAACGCCGTTTTTTTTTTTGAGATAACCAACGCCGTTGTTGACCAGGCGGGCCTCAGACGGTGGCCCTTTGGGTTTGGCGGGCTCCTGTGTCTCCAACCACCATGCCACCTATCTATCTCTCTTTTGTCTCAAAAAAAAAACTTATCTCTCTCTCTCTTGTCTCAGAGAAAAAACTACTGTATACATCTCTCTCAAAAACAAAAAAAATACCCATTCCACCTCGAGCAACTGCAGTTGGGCCCCGACAAGTACACAGAGCAGTGAGTGGATGGGCAGTGGACCGCGCGAGCTAACTCGTTTGGGGTCCTCCTCCATTTTGCTCCAAAAGAAAATCGAGGGGTCCTCCTCGACCCTGTCTGCGCTAACACTGGCGTTGGCATTTAGGCCTCGTTTGGTTGCACGGGATCCCGGAGGGAACCCCGCTTATTCCCCGGGTGAGAAAAGCACGGGCCCGATCGAGCCGGGGAAATCAAGCGCGATGTTTGGACAGATTCGTTGGGGAGGTATCCCTGCCCTACCCGCGTCGTTTCCCTGGGGAAACGTTCCACCCCTCCAGGGGTCAGGGAGAGAAGCCACGGCTCGAGCGAGACCGCGAGCGCAGCGACCGAAAGGCGACGACAGCCAAGATCCAGTCCTTCGCCTCCGAGTTTCTCCGGCAGCGACCGGAGAGACGGACCGCCCCCTCCCTCCGGTGCTCTGCCTGCATGCTCCGCCCACCAGCGACCGCGACGGCCGTGGTCGTCACCCTCCTCCTTCCCCAGATCTACCCTCCCCCTCGAAGTTCCTGCCCCTCCGGTGACGGCAACGGCGACGGTTCCACGGTCAACTTCCACCTACTTCCACCAAGGTTAGCCCCGCTCCTCTTCCACCTCGTATTTTTTTTCTCCAATCCATCAACTCACCGTCCATGCACTAATGCCTGAACTTGCTGGTCAGATCCAAGAACTCGAGCCTTCTCTTCTTCTAAATAACTCCACATGCCGGAGACAAAATTTACTTCATTGGTTAATAAGAATCCATCTCATATATTCCTGTATTGTTCCTTTCTGAAAGGGGGAAAAGCATAAGTCGGAGTAAATTACTGTACTAGTCAAGACAACTAATTTTCATACAAGGGCACCAATGCACAAGCAGTGTCAATGTCAGAGTGTACTTTATTTCAAAGATGATTGGAGCAACCGTTGATTGGTTCAGCAGCAGTTGACATCTAATCAAATCACAATTAATAGACTCGTAGGCAAAATATTGGAGACCTAGTGTAAAATCAATTCATTAGGAGCATAATCGTATAGACAATTATCAGATAGGAGTAGTATCAATTACAGTATTATAATGCATGGTTGTATCATAACTAATACACTATAATCATGCATTTCACTTACATGCACACAAAGAGCTCCACAACTAGCATTTTAGAAAGATTAAATTCATATACTGATCTGTATATAATTGCCTATAATTTGCATTTCGGCACATGTTGGCTCATATTTTTCTCAGCTAGCTCATATATTCATCACAACACTAACATACGTCTTGCTTTTTTCTTATTGCAGAGGCTGTCTAGGTGCTGTTTTGGTGTTTCCCGTGGTGCACATGTGTGCTGCCTTTCCTACAGTATGTGTTTTCATGTATTTTTGCGCAAACTTTTGTGTCCTGAACTGATAAGTATTCGATTGTGTGCCACATGCAGGTGCTCTGAACCTCTGACATTAGCAAATGATTTGCTTTATCCGAAAATGCTAGGTGGTGGCGGCGGCATTGTGTTCAGTGGCTAAGTGCATTTTGGTTCGTTGGTCATTGAAAATATTTCACCTGATGAAAGGTATATGACAGCCATCCCTGGATGCCTTCTCCTTAATTTGTCACACAATCATAAGATGTGATGTGAGGAAGCTTAAATTTATTTATTGGTATAAATTGATCGACTAGTCAGCAAGAGATTTGGTTGGTGATGTTATTTTTCTGGCTGTCTAGTTAGACGGCATTGACTCGCAGACCTTGATTAAGCAAGAAACACAACGCATGGATAGTACTCCCAGCTTGCCAAGTGCCAATTAGTAACAGCAAACTTACTCATCAGGAAAGTAACTTGTTACAACTCCTTATGGACTCCTACTAGTAATTTTGTATGTGTTGCTGAATTTGCCGGGACACTCAAACACCTTGATATTTCTTTACTTTCTTTTCTTTGTTGCTTCAGTTAGAATATGCTACCATTCAAGTGACCTTCTAGCAATCTGGTTGACAAATGACAAACCTTTTTAGTTTCGACATCGGTTTCACGGGATGACACACTAGAGTAAAGACTAGCTACCTGCTAGGACGACAGTTTTACACCGATGTTAATTTTCCTTTCTTGCGAATAATTGCAGGGTCTTGCTTAAGCAAGAGAAAGTACTGCCAAGTATCAACTAGCTAGTTACAGATTCACTCATCAGGGAAGTAACTTGTAACAGCAGTGGAGTGCGGGCATGTGCCATATATCTATTAGTAATTTAGTACTTTCATCGTGCTTGTGCTAGCTCCAGGTTTGAATTTTCCTTAGCACACTATTTTTAGAAGTGATGCTTACTGTTGGTTAGGGTCTTCTGAAGAACAATAACAATTTTTTATATTTGTTGCACAAGTTCTACTATGCATTCATTTACACTTACGACACTGCCGGAGAATACATTGTTTGTGAATTGTTTGTTAGACTGCCTTACATCCTTTTATAGATAGACGCCTTTAATTCTCTGCACTAAAAAGTCCATGTTTGTTTTGTCCTTACTTTCCCCATTATACATTTTTTGTCCCCATTTTTACTAATTTTGGAATTATATATTGACGGGAAGCTTGACAATAATGATCTATTGCTTATCATCTTCCTTTCTTCTGTCCTTACTTATTTAGTAATTATTACTGAAATGTATGACACAATAACCAGAAATAGAAGTTAGTATTCTGGCTCTTATCTTTTTTTCTCAACAAGTTCTGCTGATTGTTATTAAAAATCTAAGCTATAGTCATCATGTGCTCATGTAATTGTTACAATTCTCAGTTGGATACATGGTGCTAACTTCCTTTTTTTGTAGTTCAACGAACATCGAGTTGTGGTACCTGATGTAGATGCGGAGTGGAGAAAAGACCTGAGTAGGACTAGTGATTTTCACCTTGCAGCCCATCCTATTCGAAAGTGTCTATGCCTCGGACATGACCATTTGATAATTCAGAATTTTTGTAGTGAACAAACTTAAACAATGATGCATCAATGCCAATTGTATTGATTGATTTTATGTTGGAACACGAAAAAAGGTTTAGCTCACCGCTTAATCGGAATGAAATGTGGACCGATGGGTATTTGAACCTTGGTGAAGTGATGGATATCAGTTGTATTTTTTTAATAAAATTATAGTTTACATGAATTCTGAAGTTTTTGTATGTGTCTGTTTCATTGTAAAATTATTTGTGCAGTTTTTATTTTTGATCTTTTTTTAATTATCTTTGATCTGTTGTGTTGTATCTGTATGTTTTACGTGAGGGGTTTCTTTCCCTCCCTTGTTGCCATTTGGGCACATGGGATAGTGGGACCATTTCCCCCGTGGTGGGAGGGATTCATATGCACACGAAGATCTCCCCCTAGGGGCCTATTTTCCTGGATTTTTCCACCCCAACAACCAAATGAGGCCTTAGAGAGTAGGGCTGGGCCTTTTGGAGTCCGGCTGGGTTCAGGCCCTCTCTAGCGGCTTAGCCAGGTCCAGTAGGTTCATGCATGGCAGCACGATTAGACGATGAGTACGTACCTACGAGCTGCGCCGCACTTGCACGCATGGTTTCTTCTTCGTTATGGACGCTGTTGCGTAGATTCATCCGGACTGCTGGAGCTAGTGCTGAAATCTCACGTCTTGTCGGGGGCCGTCCACATCAACCTGGGCATGGATGGGCGTCGCCGTCGCGCTTCCATTCCATGTGGTGGCACGTGCGGAGAGCCGAAGCTCAGTTTGATTTTCCGCTGTGGAATTCTTAAGCACTCCTTTTTAGATGGAAGGCATATAGCCGACTTCAAATTAATGAAGCCAACAACCGGCTAGGATACAAGGTGCGGAAAATAACAGAAAAATTGCAGACAACGATCATCTATGGCCGGAGCTACAGAAGCTGGCCAAAGAGTGAAAATGCCAACACAAGAGGGAAAAACAACCATGCCGTGGGAGAGCACCATGCTGACCAGAACAGCAGGACAGGGAGTTCGCGGAACACGAACGAGCAACAAAGAGGAGGATCGAGCCTTGTAGGATGAAACCATTGGCTCTGCCACAATCCAATCGCCCCATTGCCGGAGGGGAGACCACTATCCCCCTACATCTAGCACAGGGATGCCGTTCAACGACCGGGAAGCACGAGCACAGCAGTGCATGCAACCGCCGCTGAAGGGTAACAAGACTCAAACCCTCCGCTTCCACCGATGTCGGGCATCGATCCGGGGACGCACTGCACCGCGGCCGCCACCAACCCACACATTGCATCACACCATCCCCAACCCTACCTCAAGCCGACGCCTTCAAGAAGGGCCACGACATGAGAAACCCAAGCTCCTTAGCTGGAGAACAGATCGATCAAGAGAGGCAGTAAGCATATCTTACTCGGATTAATCATAGTGGTATAGGGGTAATGGAGGACCAGTTCCGGGGTCTATGGTGCCGCCGTAACCCAACCGTACGTAGTAGGTACGAACATGCATGATGGTCCGTGACACAAAGTTGTGAGCATTATAAGCTAATCTGCTCACTAATCACTACAGCATTGCCAGTCCTACTAATTAATCGCTGCTGTTGAAGGAACTGATCGATAGGAGATGACATCCATAGCTACTTAATGAACTACACCCCGAAATCACCTGTAGTGGAATCCACGTACAGCAAAAAGGGCCTTGTCGAGGATGCATGCATGCTCGGTTGTTCGTACGCGTGCACCCATGCAAAAGATAGCCGGGCTTTACGACCCTAGGCATGCACATGCAAGGATACCCTGCTTGATCGCCGCGTACGTCCGAGGATTTCGAACACATGATCGATCGCTGTGACAGTGCTGGTCGATGGGAGATCATGTTCCATCGATGCGGCGCAGAGGCCAGAGGGTTAATCATCGGTTAATTGTGAGAGTGTCATGGCAAAGCATGAATCCACGAATGAGCCATGCATTTGGACATGATGGATTAGACAATAAGCTAGCTCTGGTCCAGTGGATGCAGAGCAGGCGGCCGGCAAGGCATGTGCAGGAGCCAGGAAGGCTCGCCAGTAACGCCATGTGCCGAGCGCGTGTGTGTGTATATGTACGCCGAGTGGCAAGAGGTGCCGTTGCATTGCATACATGATTAGTCTACTCGTACGTATCCAGCCAGGATCGGTCCAGCTAGCTGTGCGGCACCACATGCTCAACGTACACCACTGCCCACCTAGCTAACCACGACAAGTAATATGAAAGAGAGCGAGTACGTACCTAGCAGCCTGTTGTGTTGCCGGCCGTTGATGTAGGAGGCAAGGCTAACTCCATCGCACGACCCTATCCTGTTCGCCCCGTTCGTTTGAGATAAAACGGACAAACGAGACGGCCCAGCGCGCGGGTGCAAACGGACTTTTGTCCGCTTTGTGTCTGCTTTCGACCCATCCCCGGCCCAAGTTTGCGCCGGTTTTGGGGTGAAACGGACAGCGCACGGACGTGTGGGACGCGCACGCTTGTCTTCCCCTGGCCCGCCTGTCGGTGGGAGAAACCAAAACCCACCCACACCCATTTGCCGTCATTTCCCCCAAACCCTTCCACGTCCCTCCCGCCGCCCCTCTCTCTCCCGGCCATGGCCGACGCCCCGCCGAGTTCCGGCGGCCTGGCCGTCGACCCGCCCACAAAGGTGAAGAAGAAGGCGCCAAGGAAGCCGCGGTCGGAGTGCACGCCGGAGGAGATCGCCAAGTTGGACGCGGAATCGGCGAAGAGGAGGGAACGGAGAGCGGCCGTCAAGGTCAATGCTGCCGCGGCCAAGTTCGCCGCCCAACGCGGGGAGCTGGAGGCCGCGCGGCGCAAGGCCGCTGCCGACGAGAAGGAGGACCTCGTCAACAAAGCGCAAGCCATCCTCATGCTTGGTGGCATGGGCCGTCCGGCCGGGTTCCCTGCAACGGTCGTCGGCCTGGCGAGCATAGGCTCGTCGGTCGCCCGGCCTACGCACTGCCAGTCGCCGACGTTGCGCGCCGCGCCCATGTCGCCCGGCTTTCCTCCGCCAAGGCACGACGGCCAGACCCGTTTCTCGGCGTTGCCGGACGTGGGCTTGTTCGCGCCGTCCACACCGCGCCCCGTGACCGTCATCGACCTCAACGTCAAGCCTGGGTCCAGCAGCGGCGGGCGGCCATCCGTCGAGATGCAAAGAAAGCAGGCACGGGCACCGTTCACGGGCACCATGCCGGCCCCCCGCGTCTTGTTTGACGGAATGCCAACCCCAACGCCAACAGTCAACGACCCCTTCTACAACCAGTACATGAAGGATGTGATCTTCAAGAGTGGGCATGGCCGTGCCTACGACCCCGAGGAGATCCAAAGTCAGGATGGCCGCGCCGAGTACGTGCCCGATGAAGAGGCCGACGATCGTGCTGACTACGACCATGGTGACTCGTGGCATGGAGACGATGACATCTATGTCGAAGGTGATGAAGAAGAAGGTAATGACGTTGATATTAGTGGCGAGCCATTGTTCATCGACGAGCTCACCCAAAGAGCGGAAACACAAAAGAAGAGGAAGAGCATTCGCACGGGTTCATACACACAAGATGAGGACAAGTTGATTTGCCAAGCTTGGATGGAGATTAGCCAAGATCCGAGGACCGACGCGCAACAAAAGGGCATTGTTTTTTGGACGAGAGTCCACAAAACATTCCATGAAAGGAAGATGTTTTAGCCCTACCAATTTACAAGCAACCATGGCATCGGCTTGATTCAAAAGAGATGGTTGTTCATCCAACAAGAGTGCAACAAGTATTGCGCCACATTAGAGAGCTTTGAAGCACGGCCCGTGAGTGGTCTTGGCGTTGGGTACATGGTATGCACTCCTCTTCCTAGCCCTTTCCTTGCTACGGCCATGACACTTCGGCCGTGTATATGTTTGCATGTTCACTTATTGTTGATCATGTGATTTAGGCATTTCAATCTTTGGAGGCATTCAAGGTCCGGCACAATGACAAGCCATCCACTCTTACGCATTGTTGGACGATTATCAATAATTGCCCTAAGTTCAAGGACCAATACCGTTACCGTGAACTACAAAGGAAGAGAGGACTAAAGACGGCCAAGTACACCGGAGGTGGAGATGGCGAGGCCTTGAAGAGGCCGAGGGGCAAGACCAACTCCAAGGTTGATGACATACGTGATGCCTCATCCATGGCATTGCATGACACTTCGCATGGCATGATGTCCCAAAAGAATGTGAGGGACGAGAAGAAGCGGCAAAGCAAGGAGGAGCAAATAAAGCAATACCTAGACCTTTAAACAAAGAAACTTGAGATGGAGGAGGTGGCTAAGAGAAGGAAGATCGACATGAAGGAGGCGGCCCGGCAAAGGCAGCTCGACATCGAGGCCGACAACGTCAAGGCCAGGCAGAGGCAGCTCGACATCGAGGCCACGAACTCCACCACCAAAGCGAAGAAGGTGGCCCTTGCGATCATGAGCATGGACTTGTTGAAGATGAGCAATAAGACGAGGGCCTGGTTCGAGGCCAAGCAGAAGGAGATGCTCGAAGCCGAAGGCTTGAACTAGGTCGTCCGATCGGTCGTGGCCGTTCTTTTTGGAGGCTAGCATGGGTGCCGCCCGCCCGCTGGGCCGCTGGCTGTGTTGCCGATGAGGACAACTAATCATTTTGGAGGCTGGCTGTGTTGCCGGCTGCTGGCTAATGCCGGCGATGGACATGTAGGCCGTTGGCTCTGTTGCCGGCGTGACGAACCGGGGCCGCTGGCCTGAACTAGGGTTTGACATTTGAAACGTTGCTTCTGGTTTTTTAGATAGACGCAGACAGGATAGGGCAAATGGATGCGGCCGCGCGCTGGGCGCATGCCCACCGCATCCCAGGACATGCCCGGACACGACCCCAAATCACTACCCAAACGGACAGAATTCGAACAAAATGAACGTCCGTTTGGGGTCGCGCGGTGAAGTTGGCCTGACCTACGCTCCGTATAGTGTACGACCGTATGTACTGCGCTTTTTATATGGACCTGCCGACGAGGCTTCACGTGCAGGTCACCAGTGTTGCAAACTAGCTAGGGGACTGCCCACCCACAGCCGCGCAACTGATAATAGAGTACTCACTTGCCCAATTTGGATGCACCAAGTGGCGTGTTACTGTCGTACGCGATACACTCACGCACGCAAAGGGCTCGGCTGATTAAGCCAGCTCGTCATCATCGATCTAAGGCCAACTCCACCGCACGATGCTAAATCTATACCCATTTTGTTCGGATTTTTATTCGTATAGGGTAGAAATAGGAGAACAAACACCAGACAAAGGCTGGACAAACTCGCTGCACGCAGTGCTGCTACCTCATTTTCACCCCATTTCATCAGCTGTCCATCCTCGTCATTTCTTCGAACACGTAGCAGGCGTCGCCGCGGCCGCTCCTGCTCATGCACGCCCTCGCTCCCGTCGCGCCGCATGTCCGCCGTCGCGCCCGACGCGGCGCCGTGCTTCGCCCTCGCTCCCGCCGCACCCGCGTCACTAGTGCAGAACCAGGCAATAGCACCGATTCGGTAACCGGCACTAAAGTGTGGGCACTAAAGGCCCCCCCTTTAGTACCGGTTCAGCACGAACCGGTGCTAAAGGGCAACCACGTGGTACGAGCCAGCTCCGGGGGCAGGGAGCCCTTTAGTACCAGTTGGTGACACCAACCGGTATTAAAAAGTTGGGGGTTTGGGGTTTATGATTTCTTTTTCATTTAATTTTGTATTTTCTATTTAATTTTTTTCATTTGCTGGTATTTTACGATGTTACATCTTATACACGTTATGCATATATATAAATAGAATTTCTAGTAGAACCGATCATATATA
>NC_041392.1:124447757-124450906 GCF_002162155.2 Triticum dicoccoides | reverse complement strand
ATCGAATGTCTCACAACCACCATTAATTCACACATATATACACACATGTATATATGTATAAAATTAGATAGCTATATACAATTTCTTCCAATTGGTGCCTTCGGAGCTAGTGACATTAGCCTAATTGGTGCATTCGGAGCACGATGACAATTGGAAGTGGTTCATGAGGCGGTAGCGGGTAATAGTATTCTTCTTTGGGATCTATGACCTGGATGAGCAAAAATCCCGCTATTTCCTCTTGAATTGCTTCTATGCGGTCCTCTGGTAGGAGCTGCTCCTGCACCTCTTTGAACTGTTAAGAAGGAGATCAATATGCATGTGTATTAGTTGTGTGACTAGATATCGATAATGGTGTAAAAATTGTGAATAGTGTTCTGACAAACGTACCCACTCCTGTCTTTGAGATCTGCTCCTTTCGGACGCCATCATGCGAATGTTCTCGCAAACATAGTATGCACACAGATTATTCCCTGGCGCCTGCTTTAGGGCCTTTACGAG
This sequence comes from Triticum dicoccoides, assembly GCF_002162155.2. Lineage (NCBI taxonomy): Eukaryota > Viridiplantae > Streptophyta > Magnoliopsida > Poales > Poaceae > Triticum > Triticum dicoccoides. The sequence goes on along the minus strand of NC_041392.1, from coordinate 124,450,408 downwards.
AATGGAATTTGATCAGATAATAATTAATCAAGCATGATAATTAAAGAGATGACAGCTAGCTAGCTAGTACTACTTAATTACTTACCTTGGGTCGATACCATTTCAGCTTTTTTTTCATTGGCTTGGAGTGACGCTGATGAACTTTGTCCAAACCCTGTCCGCCGACAAAGAAAATGAATAAAGGAGTTGTTAAATGATTCATATCAGGAAATGACGAACTAAATAGGCTGAGATATAGTTAATAATGATTGAAATTACCCGTTGACTATCCCAAACAAGAAGGTGCAGTCACTTGCTTTTTTAAGTAGTGACTCCAGTATTTCAACTGTTCCTTCATCAACTTTAATGATTAACAAGATCCAGTGAAATCTGCATGCACACATGTTTGCATGTCTTAATTAAGCGGGCATATGTAAGCAAAAACATGTAGCTAGCTAGTAGGCAAAACAGAATTTGTAGTACAAGACAGTGTGACTCACTCGAAGTTGTAAGGAAGTAGTATATCTTCATTGGTATTGAGGCGCTTGAAGAACTCTAGCATGCTTTCCTCTACACTTTGTTCATAATATGGATCTAATTTCCATGTGTATTCGTTAATGGTATTTGGGTCAACGAACCCAATGCCATAGCGTCCACCTTTTTTCATTTCATAAATCTTCATCCTGCATAATACCTCAGAAAAGAATATAGTAAGGATAATTACAGGTAATGATTGATCAAAATGATCACTACAGCTAGCTTGAGACTTAAATTACAGAAAGAAATCACTTACAGACAATAGCAACTGACGATAGATTTGTCGAGTGCGTCTTGATTGTATAACTGAAATAGTTCTGAATACTCAACGGACACAACTTTCTCATGGTAGTAATGATCCTTCTTGACATTCACCATGAGGGACTCTCGATTGGAAATCTTGGTAATGTCCATGTACCATTGATGCAATTCATACATTCTCGTTGGGAGCTTCTTGACCTCGTCTGGCTCGACCAAAGGTTGGCCCCGGACATATTTCCGTTTTATTTCCTCCTCTCTAATCAGAGACATGGGCTCGATATCGAGGAGTTGTCCAATAGTGATCATGAGCCTTTTAGCCTGCTCAATATGCTCCTCGGTTATTACCACATTGCCCAGTCCGGGAATGTTAACGGTTTGCCCACAATAATATTGGGTGCACGTACTCTCATGTGTTGTTGGCACAACAAGCGGGGGGGTTGATTGCGCCGCCTGTTCTCCCAGCTGGGGAACGGTTTTACCGTTCCTTCTGCCAGCTGATTTGCTCGAGCTCGAGCTCGCCTCTTTCTGTAGACGTGATCGATTTAACTTCCTGAGGTGGCGCTCATAGTCCGTGTCAACAGACTTGGGAGCTGGTGCTCTAGCCATACGAATGAAGTGGTCAATATTTTCCTCAGGCACTTTCTCCCTTGGCGGCGGTGGCGGTTTCGGTGCAAAATGGGCTTCCACCTCGGCCTTCGATATGGCTGCGTTTTCCTCCTCGGACTTGTCGTAAGGCCTCTGCGGAAGAGGCGCGAGCCTGCTTGGACCATATTGAGATCGCTTGCCTCCGCCTGTACCTCCAATACTACCTCGACTTGTACTGCTACACACCATAGCTGAGGCGGCTCTCTTCCGTGATTGCTGAGGCGGCGAAGATGGCTGATATGGCTGAGTTGCAGGAGGAGGAGTGGCCTGAAACTGTGCCGGACTTGGAGGAGGAGTGGCCTGAAGTTGTGCCGGACTTGGAGGATGAGTGGACGTCTGATGCTGTGTCGGACTTACAGGAGGAGTGGCCTGACACTTTGCCGGACTTGGAGGAGGAGGAGTGGCCTCACGCGTTGGTGCACTTGGAGGAGCGGGAGTCTGCTGACTCGGTGGCGGACTTCGACGAGGAGTCGGGTGACACGGTGTCGGTGGTCTTCGAAAAACGATGCAATCCTTTCTCCATAGGATGATACGATGTATGGCCTCTCCCAATGTGTGCTCGCCGTCACCTTCTGGAATGTCAAGCTGTAGCCCCGAATATGGGTCCACCACCTCATCAACCAAGACACGAGCATAGCCCGCTGGAATCGAGTTGCAATGGAAGGTTGCCTCGAAGGGATTTGTAAAAGCAACGGCGGGCCGGGCATCGTCGACAACAAATACTATATGCAAATGTAACACTAATTATGCTATCATTGCATATGTCAAAATTCTATATGCTATTTCATACTAATTAAACATCTAACACTAAAAACAGAAAAAACAACTTCTACACATCCATTAAAAAACAGAAAAACAACATTATATAAAAAATTCCATACTAATTAAACACTAATTATATCCATCTAACATGCATTCATACATATATACTAGTGAAAAGATAATAATCTAAAAAATCTAAACTAATTAAACATACAAAATACGTATATACTAATTAACTTAAGGAAATATGTGTGTGTGTGTGTTCATCATGCTTGTGTGTGTGTGTATATGGGCTCGGGGAGGGGCGGCGCCCATGGTGGCCTCCGAGGGCGAGGGAGAGGGGTTAGAGGGGGAGAGCTCACAACGGGGCGACAGCGAGGCAACGGCCTGGGGCGGCGATGGGCCGGGGCGTGACGGGGGCGGCGACGCGGGAACGGCGCGACGGGGACGGGGGCGGCGACGGGGAC